>NW_020825458.1:0-215344 GCF_003286085.1 Drosophila persimilis | reverse complement strand
CATCTACTGGGGGCGCTTCGTCACCGTGGGCTGCCCATATTATTTTGTTTGGCTGACGTTTTAATCGGCCTCTTCCTCCCACTGTCATTTTGACAAATCGAAAAGCAAAAGGGAAGAACGAGGGGATGAGGCCTTGATTTCCGGGAACAGCAGCTCTCTCTCTCCTCGTGGTATCCGAACAGTACGGACGTGCTTATCCAGATCAAAAAAAAAAAAAGTTTAATAAAAGTTAAAAATCCAATAAAAGTTCTTGGGAGATCAGCACGATCCGCCGGCCTTTCGGAAGCAAGACCCCATCCACCCAGACGAGAAACCAATCACCGATCCACTGGGCAGAGGATGGTGCGAATTTTCTGACGATCGCCCCAAAGCGGGCCACCGTAGAGTTGGGAAGCTCCACCCAACGCCCTCCGCCAACGCGGTCCACCGTAGAGTTGGGAAGCTCCACATAAAGCCCCAACGCCATCCACCACAGCGAGCCCTTCAGCAGTTCCCGAGCTTCAGCGCCGACAGAGAGCGGCCCCTCAGCCGTTTCCGAGCTTTAGCGCCGCCAGCAGCGAGACCTTCGCCGCCCCAGCGCAAGCCGTCGCGACCGAGAGTGGGCCATCCAGCCACCGGGCCAAGCGCCGTAAACAAAAAGTGCCAAGTGATCTTCCTTGCCAGGAATAACCAGACTAAAACGAAACCAGCTGCTTGGAGCTTTTTCCGTGCGCCAACACCTTGGTCTATGGATCAAGACCTACCTCAAAGAATCTAAATAAACGAGTAAATATTGAATATAAAATATATAGTATAGTATAAAAGTATAAAATATAGAAGTTAAAGATGGAATAATTTGATTTAGGAACTATATATGCTAAAAAAAAAAGCCCTAAACAAAAAGAAAAAGAAAGAAAGAAGATCAAGATAATCTGGTGTTAGCCGTGGTCATGCGTGTGCATGTGTGTCTGCTCTCTCTTCTCTTCAAAACTTACAGGTATTCCCCTCGCCGAAAGATCTTTTGGACGTGGCCGGAACATGAACGTACGTAAGTGAACGAACCCCCAGTTAACGTTTATAAACTTTTAACATAAAGAGACAAAAGAAAAAAAACCATACATGAGCCCGGTCGCCCGTATTCTTTGATTTTTCCCTAAATTATGTTGGAGCTTTTTTTGTTGTAAAGAGGCCTTAAGCCCACGAAAAGCTCAAGAGCTTTAGAAGCTTTAAGCTTTAGCGCAGATCAGCGGCAGCAGGTGCTTCACACCTATGCGACGGTTATTAGTTACCCTTACTTTTGCATTAATACAAAAACACCGAAAATGAAGAAATCTTAAATTACAAAAGTTCCTACTTAAATATTCATTATTATTGTTATTATTCATTAAATTATTCCCAGTACCCTACCACCTGTTCTTGAGATCATATGTTTTATTCTTATTATTTAAAATTATTATTCCTGTAGTTTTAATTCTCTTATTACCCTAGCTTATACTCCACCCATAACTATATATCATTTCCCTTCTACCCATGTATTTAGCTTTAGGCACTATCGATAAAAATAAATATTGTTAATGAATTGGAAATGAATTGCTAGAAGATTTTTGTTTAGGAGCCATGCAGGGATCGATGAGGGAGAGTGAGGTATGACCCCCCGGCGAGAAAAGGGATCATCCATAAGCCTTATTTTCTTCGGAATTAGGATGATCAAGGTTGGGAGGGCCATGGCTGTTGCATCCAACACCAGCACAGCTACCCGTCGGGTCGGATTTGCATGGCGGAAGCCCACTTCCCTGTCCCCTTAATTCCTTTGTCCCTTCTAATTCCCCCAGCCTCCTCATCCTCCTTCCCCAACCCCCTAACACTAGTCATACGGTCATACGCAGGGTATCGCACGCGAAAAAAAATAATAAGATAAGGCATCGACGCGAGCACGTATAGGAAAGGACAAGTATAGGAACCCCCCCATACTACCGATCATACAGCCGGAGCCAGCGCGTGCACCAGTCCTGCCCGATACACCCCTGACCAGCTCGAGTGGCACCGCCACACACAACCATCGTTGTATGTGATATGCTACATTTATCTTATTTTGGCGCCCAACGTGGGGCCCGATCCGGCTTGCCCCATTTAAAGAAATAACTTGGTCAAAAGTAACACCTGACTTTTATCCTTGCTAGACCGTTTTTTTTGTGGTTTTTTTGCTCGTCTTTCCTCTGCAACTTATCCAGTGGATACTGTGGATCCGTGTAAGCTCATCATGGCCTACAGGGCCTAGTATCGTGCAGGGTATATTGGCGTGCAGTAGGTCCGATACACTGGAAGTGTTGTAACTTATATTGGGTATAACTCCGTGGGTCGAGCTTAGCCTATCAACTAGTTGAAGATTGTTATAGGAGCTAAGCGAGAACACTACTGCAGGAAAGGAGAGCGCCTTCCAAATCGTTTATGATGAAATTCTACGAAGATTGCCCCTAATTAACTGGGTTTTGGCTGTCCCGAGGAACCCCTGAGAAGATTGCTGAGGTTGCAAGCCTCGGTAAGCCTAGGTGACCTCGGACTCCCATACTACCTGAGGATTAGTGGAACTAATCCAGCACCTTCATCCGCCCCAATACTTCTGATCTGACCTTTTAGATTTCGCTGGATGAGGGATTATTTATCCTGCCACGGACCTAACTTGCGAGGCAGATTTCAGTTATAAGTAGATTACCCCATTCCTGTCCCTTCCCTACCCGAAAACAATGCAATCCGCTTTACTCTATTCCTACCCAAAAAACGATTGCATGGCTCCTAAACTGTTTTGATATCTACCTATATCTATATCTATTGACTGTGACTTTTTTTTGTATTATTTTTTTTTCATTTGCTAAACCGAAATGGTGGTGTCTCGTAGTACGGAGAATTTAGCCCTCTCAGAAGACACGGGGAAACATTGCCAAATTTGCTCCGAAGTAATCGTTTACCAGGTACAACTATTGTCGGCCAGTTGTGGGCACACCTTCCACCGAGTGTGCTTCACCGCTAAAAGTGGTAACAAACGGAAGTGTCCCACTTGTCAGCAAGACCTGAACATCACATCGGCCTCAGCTGAGAATCTTAGTCCCATTGGTCCGTCTACGTCTAGAGCACGAATGCCATCTGTTACTCAGTCCCTTCAGACTAGAAGTCAAAGTAAAAGAGTGGAGGCGTTAAGCCCTCTTGAGATGGCTAACTCAGAGAATGCCAACAGGTCTCCAATCTCCGTCGACCCTCAAGAGAATCAGGCCACTATGGCGGAAACTATACAGCAGTCCATAGTGGACGCGATTAGAGTAGCTATGGTAGAGCAAACCCGAATTTTGGCGACCAGCATGGCTGATCAAACTAACCGGCTAGTTCGAGCCATTTCCGATGGACTTCAAAGTACGGCATCTGTACCCTCCCCGAACATAAATGCAGCTCGGATGCAACCGGTAGCAGAACTAGAACAGCAAACGATCGAGCAACTTTTTCGGCTGTCCACTAGTGAACAGGTACCAGTGCCGGGGATTAATCAATCGGGAAATAGTTCGTCACCCTCGAATTTGGGGCAAACCCGTAATGTTGGCTCAGGAGTTTCCACAGGTTCCTCCGCTTCATCCCTTCGGGCAGATCGTGTTAGCCAGATAATGTCTAATTGGAAACTGCGGTTTACGGGAAAGGCTGGTATGCCGATTGAGGACTTACAAAGCAAACTTTGGACGGTAACTTTGAAATAACAGCTTGATACGCCAGTAACCTCTTTGATGGAAGCGCCAGCGAGTGGTTTTGGCGGTATCATAAAAGTGTCCCTGAAGTCCGTTGGGCAGATCTATGCCTAGCCTTGCGTGGCCAATTTAAAGACGATAGAACAGATAGGAATATCAGAACAGAGATCGAATTAAGGAAACAGCGACCAAACGAGTCCTTTGATGATTTTTATGGCGTAATTGCCGCATTGGCAGATAAACTGTCTGAGCCCATGTCTGAGGCAGCCTTGGTTGAGACACTGCGAGCAAACCTTTTGGCTGATATACAGCATGAAATTTTATATGAGTCGGCTGCGACTGTGAAATCTTTACGTCACCTGGTCCGAACGGGAGAAATATTCATGCAGTCCGTAGCTAAAACCAAGCCTCCCCTGGCGGCCCCCCGAACTTTACCACGCCGCCAAGTCAATGCTATATTAGACGAATCTATTGCCCCAGATAGTGAAGAAGTAGGTGAAGAAGAAGATCTGGAAGTATCAGCCGTGGAGTTCGTCTGTTGGAATTGCGGTGGCAAAGGCCATCGATACCAAGAGTGCATGGCCGAACGTAGGGTATTTTGCTATGGTTGTGGCAGGGCCGATACTTATAAGCCTAGTTGCAGGAAGTGCAACCCCCACACGGCAAAAAACTCGTTGTCGCGTGCACCGCCGAAAAGTGCACGCAAACAGCTGGTCAACCAAGCGACCAATACCGAGTGATCAATTCTTCTCCTTCCACTGATCTTATTATACCAGACGTGTCAAACAGCGTATACGCTGACCACCTTGCTAGCCCTCCAAATCGATCCCAGCGCCGAAGAAGCGATTTTAAGAAACATTGCAAACTTGAGAAAAGACTGCTCTTGGCTTCTGTAGTTGGAAAACCAAATGATTTACGACCCCATGCTCAGATTATGCTTTTTGGTAAACCAGTCATAGGACTAATGGATACTGGAGCTTCAGTTAGCTGCATAGGGGGAAGTTGCGCGTCCGACGTTATTCGGAATAAAGTCCAATATAAGCCGCTGTCCCTAAAAGTTAGAACTGCCGACGGAAAGAGCCAAAGTATAGTCGGCCAAATTTCCGCAAAAGTCACGTATAGAGGGGAATCCAAGGAACTTTGTTTTTATATTGTACCTTCCTTGACGGGTAATCTCTATTTAGGAATCGATTTTTGGACGGCTTTTGAACTTTTACCGTTGCACTTGATGACACAAAATTTACGTATTGAAACCTTAGAAGACCCCACAATGAGGG
This sequence comes from Drosophila persimilis, assembly GCF_003286085.1. Lineage (NCBI taxonomy): Eukaryota > Metazoa > Arthropoda > Insecta > Diptera > Drosophilidae > Drosophila > Drosophila persimilis. The sequence continues at coordinate 210,360 of NW_020825458.1, read as the reverse complement.
CGCTTCTGCCTTCACAGCAAGTATTACTACAGGAGGTAATAGCTCTCTTCCCATCTTACTCAAAGCAAGGTCTAGGAAAGACCTCTGTAAGCACTCACACGATAGAGGTAGCTGACGCAAAGCCCATTAAACAACGCCACTATGCGGTGTCACCGGCAACGGAGAAGCTAATGTACAAGGAATTAGACCGAATGCTGAAGCTTGGGGTTATACAAGAATCGGTTAGTTCCTGGTCTTCGCCCGTAGTGCTGGTTAAAAAGCCTGGCAAGGTTAGATTGTGTATCGATTGTAGGAAAGTAAACTGATTCGCACTGATCCTGACAAAATAGCCGCCGTTAAGGACTTTCCAGCTCCCCAGTCGATCCATCAAGTTCGTCGATTTCTTGGAATGACAGGCTGGTACCACAAGTTCATCCACAATTATGCAGCTATTAGTTCACCCATATCAGATACTCTGAAATCTAAGCGCAAGTTTATTTGGACTGACGAGGCTCAGCTTGCTTTCGAGTCATTAAAGTCCCAAATGTGTTCCGCGCCAGTTCTACATAGCCCGAATTTCTCCATACCATTCTCAATACACTGTGACGCCAGTCATACCGGCGTAGGGGCAGTTCTAATGCAAGAAAACAACGAGGGCGCAGACGTACCAATTGCTTTTATGTCGAAAAAGCTTAACAAATGCCAGAAGCAGTACACTGTAACTGAAAAAGAGTGTTACGCTGCGGTTTTAGCCGTAAAAAAGTTCAGGGCATACATTGAGGGCCAAGAATTCACAATCATTACAGATCATGCCTCCTTAAAGTGGCTAATGTCGCAGGCTGATCTTAGCTCCCGATTGGCTCGCTGGTCCTTAAAGTTGCAGGGATTTGAATTTAAAATCTTACACCGAAAAGGGAGTGATAACATAGTCCCCGATGCCTTGTCCCGTACGCACTCAGAAGACTTGTCCTTCTTGGCAATTGATAGCATGTTGGTCGACCCTGATTCTCCTGAGTTCAAATCACCAGAATATCAGTCAATTAAAGAGAAGATTAGGTTGAACAGTTCCCGATTGCCTGATCTGAAAATCAAAGATGAACGCATCTTTCGGCGTGCGGAACATGCCGATGGAACCAAGATCACAGACGATTCCTGCTGATCCCTGAGGATCCCTTGTGTGCCCACAGTGGGATAAATAAAACCCTTGAAAGACTCAGGCGATCTTATTATTGGCCAAACTTAGCGGTGGATGTCAAAGAACTCATAAATAATTGCCATATCTGTAAAACCACGAAGCATCCAAATCAACCCTTAAAGCCAACAATGGGAAATACGGGATTACCGTCTCGATTCTTTCAAAAATTATTTGTAGACCTTTTAGGACCTTATCCGAGAAGCAAGTCAGGAAATATTGGCATCTTTGTCGTGTTAGACCATCTGTCAAAATTTCCATTTTTGAAGCCCGTACTAAAATTTACAGCAGATTCCATAAAACGCTTCCTGGAAGAAGACCTCTTTCACTGTTTCGGGGTCCCCGAAACCATCGTATGCTATAATGGGGTCCAATTTAAATCTCACACTTTTAACTCCTTGCTTGACAAATATAATATCTCTCATGTCTATACTGCCTTTTATTCTCCTCAAGCCAATGCTTCGGAGAGAGTAAATAGATCCGTTCTGGCGGCCATCAAAAGTTATGTTGACCCGGATCAACGTAATTGGGATGAGAAATTAAGCAGCATTTGCTGTGCACTTCGGTCTAGTCATCATTTTGCCATAAGCACTACCCCGTATCGGCTTGCTTTTGGACAGCATATGGTAACCGATGCCAGTAGCTATAAACTGATGCGTAACCTAGACATGTTAGAAGATCGCGGTGTCCAATTTTCGCGAGAAGATTCCTTCGACATAATTCGCAGCAAAGCAAAAGGCTCTATACAGGCCCAGCACTTCCGAAATGCCAGATCCTATAACTTACGAACGAGACAAATTTCCTATAAGGATGGACAGGAAGTATATAGACGTAACTTTCAGCAAAGCAATTTCGCTAAGGGCTTTAGCGCAAAGTTAGCACCAACCTTTATAAAGTCCCGAGTGCGCAGGAAGCTAGGAAACTGCTATTACGAACTTGAAGATTTTCAAGGCCGCCTTGTAGGCAAATTTCATACCAAGGATATAAAACCTTGACATGAATTGTTACAAGCGCGGATCCCACTTTGGGTGTCCCACCCCAAGCGTGATTTAAGTGGGGGGGATTATGTAGTGCGCTTGTTGTAAGAAAAAATTGTTTGCATCGACGTCTTAATTTTCCCTAAAATTATGCTACGCGAATAGGCTAAGTCTTCTGTTGGGTCCAAGAAAGCTAAGCTTTTAACACGCCATCTACTGGGGGCGCTTCGTCACCGTGGGCTGCCCATATTATTTTGTTTGGCTGACGTTTTAATCGGCCTCTTCCTCCCACTGTCATTTTGACAAATCGAAAAGCAAAAGGGAAGAACGAGGGGATGAGGCCTTGATTTCCGGGAACAGCAGCTCTCTCTCTCCTCGTGGTATCCGAACAGTACGGACGTGCTTATCCAGATCAAAAAAAAAAAAAAGTTTAATAAAAGTTAAAAATCCAATAAAAGTTCTTGGGAGATCAGCACGATCCGCCGGCCTTTCGGAAGCAAGACCCCATCCACCCAGACGAGAAACCAATCACCGATCCACTGGGCAGAGGATGGTGCGAATTTTCTGACGATCGCCCCAAAGCGGGCCACCGTAGAGTTGGGAAGCTCCACCCAACGCCCTCCGCCAACGCGGTCCACCGTAGAGTTGGGAAGCTCCACATAAAGCCCCAACGCCATCCACCACAGCGAGCCCTTCAGCAGTTCCCGAGCTTCAGCGCCGACAGAGAGCGGCCCCTCAGCCGTTTCCGAGCTTTAGCGCCGCCAGCAGCGAGACCTTCGCCGCCCCAGCGCGAGCCGTCGCGACCGAGAGTGGGCCATCCAGCCACCGGGCCAAGCGCCGTAAACAAAAAGTGCCAAGTGATCTTCCTTGCCACGAATAACCAGACTAAAACGAAACCAGCTGCTTGGAGCTTTTTCCGTGCGCCAACACCTTGGTCTATGGATCAAGACCTACCTCAAAGAATCTAAATAAACGAGTAAATATTGAATATAAAATATATAGTATAGTATAAAAGTATAAAATATAGAAGTTAAAGATGGAATAATTTGATTTAGGAACTATATATGCTAAAAAAAAAAAGCCCTAAACAAAAAGAAAAAGAAAGAAAGAAGATCAAGATAATCTGGTGTTAGCCGTGGTCATGCGTGTGCATGTGTGTCTGCTCTCTCTTCTCTTCAAAACTTACAGGTATTCCCCTCGCCGAAAGATCTTTTGGACGTGGCCGGAACATGAACGTACGTAAGTGAACGAACCCCCAGTTAACGTTTATAAACTTTTAACATAAAGAGACAAAAGAAAAAAAACCATACATGAGCCCGGTCGCCCGTATTCTTTGATTTTTCCCTAAATTATGTTGGAGCTTTTTTTTGTTGTAAAGAGGCCTTAAGCCCACGAAAAGCTCAAGAGCTTTAGAAGCTTTAAGCTTTAGCGCAGATCAGCGGCAGCAGGTGCTTCACACCTATGCGACGGTTATTAGTTACCCTTACTTTTGCATTAATACAAAAACACCGAAAATGAAGAAATCTTAAATTACAAAAGTTCCTACTTAAATATTCATTATTATTGTTATTATTCATTAAATTATTCCCAGTACCCTACCACCTGTTCTTGAGATCATATGTTTTATTCTTATTATTTAAAATTATTATTCCTGTAGTTTTAATTCTCTTATTACCCTAGCTTATACTCCACCCATAACTATATATCATTTCCCTTCTACCCATGTATTTAGCTTTAGGCACTATCGATAAAAATAAATATTGTTAATGAATTGGAAATGAATTGCTAGAAGATTTTTGTTTAGGAGCCATGCAGGGATCGATGAGGGAGAGTGAGGTATGACCCCCCGGCGAGAAAAGGGATCATCCATAAGCCTTATTTTCTTCGGAATTAGGATGATCAAGGTTGGGAGGGCCATGGCTGTTGCATCCAACACCAGCACAGCTACCCGTCGGGTCGGATTTGCATGGCGGAAGCCCACTTCCCTGTCCCCTTAATTCCTTTGTCCCTTCTAATTCCCCCAGCCTCCTCATCCTCCTTCCCCAACCCCCTAACACTAGTCATACGGTCATACGCAGGGTATCGCACGCGAAAAAAAATAATAAGATAAGGCATCGACGCGAGCACGTATAGGAAAGGACAAGTATAGGAACCCCCCCATACTACCGATCATACAGCCGGAGCCAGCGCGTGCACCAGTCCTGCCCGATACACCCCTGACCAGCTCGAGTGGCACCGCCACACACAACCATCGTTGTATGTGATATGCTACATTTATCTTATTGGGTATAACTCCGTGGGTCGAGCTTAGCCTATCAACTAGTTGAAGATTGTTATAGGAGCTAAGCGAGAACACTACTGCAGGAAAGGAGAGCGCCTTCCAAATCGTTTATGATGAAATTCTACGAAGATTGCCCCTAATTAACTGGGTTTTGGCTGTCCCGAGGAACCCCTGAGAAGATTGCTGAGGTTGCAAGCCTCGGTAAGCCTAGGTGACCTCGGACTCCCATACTACCTGAGGATTAGTGGAACTAATCCAGCACCTTCATCCGCCCCAATACTTCTGATCTGACCTTTTAGATTTCGCTGGATGAGGGATTATTTATCCTGCCACGGACCTAACTTGCGAGGCAGATTTCAGTTATAAGTAGATTACCCCATTCCTGTCCCTTCCCTACCCGAAAACAATGCAATCCGCTTTACTCTATTCCTACCCAAAAAACGATTGCATGGCTCCTAAACTGTTTTGATATCTACCTATATCTATATCTATTGACTGTGACTTTTTTTTGTATTATTTTTTTTTCATTTGCTATATATATCTAATATATTTATACTGGTGGTGCCCAAACCGAAATGGTGGTGTCTCGTAGTACGGAGAATTTAGCCCTCTCAGAAGACACGGGGAAACATTGCCAAATTTGCTCCGAAGTAATCGTTTACCAGGTACAACTATTGTCGGCCAGTTGTGGGCACACCTTCCACCGAGTGTGCTTCACCGCTAAAAGTGGTAACAAACGGAAGTGTCCCACTTGTCAGCAAGACCTGAACATCACATCGGCCTCAGCTGAGAATCTTAGTCCCATTGGTCCGTCTACGTCTAGAGCACGAATGCCATCTGTTACTCAGTCCCTTCAGACTAGAAGTCAAAGTAAAAGAGTGGAGGCGTTAAGCCCTCTTGAGATGGCTAACTCAGAGAATGCCAACAGGTCTCCAATCTCCGTCGACCCTCAAGAGAATCAGGCCACTATGGCGGAAACTATACAGCAGTCCATAGTGGACGCGATTAGAGTAGCTATGGTAGAGCAAACCCGAGTTTTGGCGACCAGCATGGCTGATCAAACTAACCGGCTAGTTCGAGCCATTTCCGATGGACTTCAAAGTACGGCATCTGTACCCTCCCCGAACATAAATGCAGCTCGGATGCAACCGGTAGCAGAACTAGAACAGCAAACGATCGAGCAACTTTTTCGGCTGTCCACTAGTGAACAGGTACCAGTGCCGGGGATTAATCAATCGGGAAATAGTTCGTCACCCTCGAATTTGGGGCAAACCCGTAATGTTGGCTCAGGAGTTTCCACAGGTTCCTCCGCTTCATCCCTTCGGGCAGATCGTGTTAGCCAGATAATGTCTAATTGGAAACTGCGGTTTACGGGAAAGGCTGGTATGCCGATTGAGGACTTACAAAGCAAACTTTGGACGGTAACTTTGAAATAACAGCTTGATACGCCAGTAACCTCTTTGATGGAAGCGCCAGCGAGTGGTTTTGGCGGTATCATAAAAGTGTCCCTGAAGTCCGTTGGGCAGATCTATGCCTAGCCTTGCGTGGCCAATTTAAAGACGATAGAACAGATAGGAATATCAGAACAGAGATCGAATTAAGGAAACAGCGACCAAACGAGTCCTTTGATGATTTTTATGGCGTAATTGCCGCATTGGCAGATAAACTGTCTGAGCCCATGTCTGAGGCAGCCTTGGTTGAGACACTGCGAGCAAACCTTTTGGCTGATATACAGCATGAAATTTTATATGAGTCGGCTGCGACTGTGAAATCTTTACGTCACCTGGTCCGAACGGGAGAAATATTCATGCAGTCCGTAGCTAAAACCAAGCCTCCCCTGGCGGCCCCCCGAACTTTACCACGCCGCCAAGTCAATGCTATATTAGACGAATCTATTGCCCCAGATAGTGAAGAAGTAGGTGAAGAAGAAGATCTGGAAGTATCAGCCGTGGAGTTCGTCTGTTGGAATTGCGGTGGCAAAGGCCATCGATACCAAGAGTGCATGGCCGAACGTAGGGTATTTTGCTATGGTTGTGGCAGGGCCGATACTTATAAGCCTAGTTGCAGGAAGTGCAACCCCCACACGGCAAAAAACTCGTTGTCGCGTGCACCGCCGAAAAGTGCACGCAAACAGCTGGTCAACCAAGCGACCAATACCGAGTGATCAATTCTTCTCCTTCCACTGATCTTATTATACCAGACGTGTCAAACAGCGTATACGCTGACCACCTTGCTAGCCCTCCAAATCGATCCCAGCGCCGAAGAAGCGATTTTAAGAAACATTGCAAACTTGAGAAAAGACTGCTCTTGGCTTCTGTAGTTGGAAAACCAAATGATTTACGACCCCATGCTCAGATTATGCTTTTTGGTAAACCAGTCATAGGACTAATGGATACTGGAGCTTCAGTTAGCTGCATAGGGGGAAGTTGCGCGTCCGACGTTATTCGGAATAAAGTCCAATATAAGCCGCTGTCCCTAAAAGTTAGAACTGCCGACGGAAAGAGCCAAAGTATAGTCGGCCAAATTTCCGCAAAAGTCACGTATAGAGGGGAATCCAAGGAACTTTGTTTTTATATTGTACCTTCCTTGACGGGTAATCTCTATTTAGGAATCGATTTTTGGACGGCTTTTGAACTTTTACCGTTGCACTTGATGACACAAAATTTACGTATTGAAACCTTAGAAGACCCCACAATGAGGGCGCTTCTGCCTTCACAGCAAGTATTACTACAGGAGGTAATAGCTCTCTTCCCATCTTACTCAAAGCAAGGTCTAGGAAAGACCTCTGTAAGCACTCACACGATAGAGGTAGCTGACGCAAAGCCCATTAAACAACGCCACTATGCGGTGTCACCGGCAACGGAGAAGCTAATGTACAAGGAATTAGACCGAATGCTGAAGCTTGGGGTTATACAAGAATCGGTTAGTTCCTGGTCTTCGCCCGTAGTGCTGGTTAAAAAGCCTGGCAAGGTTAGATTGTGTATCGATTGTAGGAAAGTAAACTGATTCGCACTGATCCTGACAAAATAGCCGCCGTTAAGGATTTTCCAGCTCCCCAGTCGATCCATCAAGTTCGTCGATTTCTTGGAATGACAGGCTGGTACCACAAGTTCATCCACAATTATGCAGCTATTAGTTCACCCATATCAGATACTCTGAAATCTAAGCGCAAGTTTATTTGGACTGACGAGGCTCAGCTTGCTTTCGAGTCATTAAAGTCCCAAATGTGTTCCGCGCCAGTTCTACATAGCCCGAATTTCTCCATACCATTCTCAATACACTGTGACGCCAGTCATACCGGCGTAGGGGCAGTTCTAATGCAAGAAAACAACGAGGGCGCAGACGTACCAATTGCTTTTATGTCGAAAAAGCTTAACAAATGCCAGAAGCAGTACACTGTAACTGAAAAAGAGTGTTACGCTGCGGTTTTAGCCGTAAAAAAGTTCAGGGCATACATTGAGGGCCAAGAATTCACAATCATTACAGATCATGCCTCCTTAAAGTGGCTAATGTCGCAGGCTGATCTTAGCTCCCGATTGGCTCGCTGGTCCTTAAAGTTGCAGGGATTTGAATTTAAAATCTTACACCGAAAAGGGAGTGATAACATAGTCCCCGATGCCTTGTCCCGTACGCACTCAGAAGACTTGTCCTTCTTGGCAATTGATAGCATGTTGGTCGACCCTGATTCTCCTGAGTTCAAATCACCAGAATATCAGTCAATTAAAGAGAAGATTAGGTTGAACAGTTCCCGATTGCCTGATCTGAAAATCAAAGATGAACGCATCTTTCGGCGTGCGGAACATGCCGATGGAACCAAGATCACAGACGATTCCTGCTGATCCCTGAGGATCCCTTGTGTGCCCACAGTGGGATAAATAAAACCCTTGAAAGACTCAGGCGATCTTATTATTGGCCAAACTTAGCGGTGGATGTCAAAGAACTCATAAATAATTGCCATATCTGTAAAACCACGAAGCATCCAAATCAACCCTTAAAGCCAACAATGGGAAATACGGGATTACCGTCTCGATTCTTTCAAAAATTATTTGTAGACCTTTTAGGACCTTATCCGAGAAGCAAGTCAGGAAATATTGGCATCTTTGTCGTGTTAGACCATCTGTCAAAATTTCCATTTTTGAAGCCCGTACTAAAATTTACAGCAGATTCCATAAAACGCTTCCTGGAAGAAGACCTCTTTCACTGTTTCGGGGTCCCCGAAACCATCGTATGCTATAATGGGGTCCAATTTAAATCTCACACTTTTAACTCCTTGCTTGACAAATATAATATCTCTCATGTCTATACTGCCTTTTATTCTCCTCAAGCCAATGCTTCGGAGAGAGTAAATAGATCCGTTCTGGCGGCCATCAAAAGTTATGTTGACCCGGATCAACGTAATTGGGATGAGAAATTAAGCAGCATTTGCTGTGCACTTCGGTCTAGTCATCATTTTGCCATAAGCACTACCCCGTATCGGCTTGCTTTTGGACAGCATATGGTAACCGATGCCAGTAGCTATAAACTGATGCGTAACCTAGACATGTTAGAAGATCGCGGTGTCCAATTTTCGCGAGAAGATTCCTTCGACATAATTCGCAGCAAAGCAAAAGGCTCTATACAGGCCCAGCACTTCCGAAATGCCAGATCCTATAACTTACGAACGAGACAAATTTCCTATAAGGATGGACAGGAAGTATATAGACGTAACTTTCAGCAAAGCAATTTCGCTAAGGGCTTTAGCGCAAAGTTAGCACCAACCTTTATAAAGTCCCGAGTGCGCAGGAAGCTAGGAAACTGCTATTACGAACTTGAAGATTTTCAAGGCCGCCTTGTAGGCAAATTTCATACCAAGGATATAAAACCTTGACATGAATTGTTACAAGCGCGGATCCCACTTTGGGTGTCCCACCCCAAGCGTGATTTAAGTGGGGGGGATTATGTAGTGCGCTTGTTGTAAGAAAAAATTGTTTGCATCGACGTCTTAATTTTCCCTAAAATTATGCTACGCGAATAGGCTAAGTCTTCTGTTGGGTCCAAGAAAGCTAAGCTTTTAACACGCCATCTACTGGGGGCGCTTCGTCACCGTGGGCTGCCCATATTATTTTGTTTGGCTGACGTTTTAATCGGCCTCTTCCTCCCACTGTCATTTTGACAAATCGAAAAGAAAAAGGGAAGAACGAGGGGATGAGGCCTTGATTTCCGGGAACAGCAGCTCTCTCTCTCCTCGTGGTATCCGAACAGTACGGACGTGCTTATCCAGATCAAAAAAAAAAAAAAGTTTAATAAAAGTTAAAAATCCAATAAAAGTTCTTGGGAGATCAGCACGATCCGCCGGCCTTTCGGAAGCAAGACCCCATCCACCCAGACGAGAAACCAATCACCGATCCACTGGGCAGAGGATGGTGCGAATTTTCTGACGATCGCCCCAAAGCGGGCCACCGTAGAGTTGGGAAGCTCCACCCAACGCCCTCCGCCAACGCGGTCCACCGTAGAGTTGGGAAGCTCCACATAAAGCCCCAACGCCATCCACCACAGCGAGCCCTTCAGCAGTTCCCGAGCTTCAGCGCCGACAGAGAGCGGCCCCTCAGCCGTTTCCGAGCTTTAGCGCCGCCAGCAGCGAGACCTTCGCCGCCCCAGCGCGAGCCGTCGCGACCGAGAGTGGGCCATCCAGCCACCGGGCCAAGCGCCGTAAACAAAAAGTGCCAAGTGATCTTCCTTGCCAGGAATAACCAGACTCTTCCAAGGAAAAAGAGACCCTGACCAGAATTTTTTTCGTCACTGTGCTTCGCCCTAACTTAAAAGCCAGATCATGACATGTGAAGGTTAAATGTGTTAAATAAACCCCAACGGAACGGGCAGAACTCGTGTGAACCTCTTGTGGCCCATTGTGCGTTTATTCCCAAAGATCTTATGTGCGCTTGTTAGGCCGTTGACCCCTTTGTGCATATAAAACGAAACCAGCTGCTTGGAGCTTTTTCCGTGCGCCAACACCTTGGTCTATGGATCAAGACCTACCTCAAAGAATCTAAATAAACGAATAAATATTGAATAAAGTATAAAATATAGAAGTTAAAGATGGAATAATTTGATTTAGGAACTATATATGCTAAAAAAAAAAAAGCCCTAAACAAAAAGAAAAAGAAAGAAAGAAGATCAAGATAATCTGGTGTTAGCCGTGGTCATGCGTGTGCATGTGTGTGTGCTCTCTCTTCTCTTCAAAACTTACAGGTATTCCCCTCGCCGAAAGATCTTTTGGACGTGGCCGGAACATGAACGTACGTAAGTGAACGAACCCCCAGTTAACGTTTATAAACTTTTAACATAAAGAGACAAAAGAAAAAAAACCATACATGAGCCCGGTCGCCCGTATTCTTTGATTTTTCCCTAAATTATGTTGGAGCTTTTTTTTGTTGTAAAGAGGCCTTAAGCCCACGAAAAGCTCAAGAGCTTTAGAAGCTTTAAGCTTTAGCGCAGATCAGCGGCAGCAGGTGCTTCACACCTATGCGACGGTTATTAGTTACCCTTACTTTTGCATTAATACAAAAACACCGAAAATGAAGAAATCTTAAATTACAAAAGTTCCTACTTAAATATTCATTATTATTGTTATTATTCATTAAATTATTCCCAGTACCCTACCACCTGTTCTTGAGATCATATGTTTTATTCTTATTATTTAAAATTATTATTCCTGTAGTTTTAATTCTCTTATTACCCTAGCTTATACTCCACCCATAACTATATATCATTTCCCTTCTACCCATGTATTTAGCTTTAGGCATTATCGATAAAAATAAATATTGTTAATGAATTGGAAATGAATTGCTAGAAGATTTTTGTTTAGGAGCCATGCAGGGATCGATGAGGGAGAGTGAGGTATGACCCCCCGGCGAGAAATGGGATCATCCATAAGCCATCCATAAAAAATAATAAGATAAGGCATCGACGCGAGCACGTATAGGAAAGGACAAGTATAGGAACCCCCCCATACTACCGATCATACAGCCGGAGCCAGCGCGTGCACCAGTCCTGCCCGATACACCCCCGACCAGCTCGAGTGGCACCGCCACACACAACCATCGTTGTATGTGATATGCTACAGATGATACAAAAATTTCGAATGCAATGCTCATTCATCTCGTTTTAAACAGAGTCGACCCAGTGACGAAACAAAAGTGGGATGAACAGCTTACTTATGAGAAGTTGCCGCTTTGGCCCGACTTTGAGAAAGTCTTGAATCGTCGATACCAGCATCTGTCTGCTGAAGAATCGACCAAGCCAAGGCAAGACAAAGTCATGCCAAGCAAGCAACATAATCGCAGTTCATTTGCTTGTTCTTCCACTTCCACCAACAGTAGAACTCAGCAAACTTGTAGCTACTGCAATTCAGGAGACCATGTAGTGTCAAATTGCCCTTTATTTTCGCGTCTCTCGGTAATGCAAAGGTTTGAGTTTGCTAAGTCGGCATCCCTATGCATTAATTGTCTGCGAAAAGGCCACGCTGTTGTAAAATGCAAAGCCAATAAATGTCGAGTGTGCAGCCGCTCACATCATACATTATTGCATCGATACACAGTGTCGGCTAATAGTCTCGCGTTGCCACCACCCCAAGAGAGTCCTTCTCCTCCATCAAATCAGAATCAACCTTCCACGTCACATGTCACAGGGTAATTCTGGCTACGTCGATCGTAAGCGTCCGAACTAAGAGCGGTGAACACATTCTGGCCAGAGCTCTGCTCGACTCTGGATCACAAACAAATTTCATTACCGAGGACCTCGCTAATCGCTTACAGATCCGTAGAGAGGAGTCCTGTATTAACTTGCTTGGAATTGGTGAATCTAATTCTCAAGTAAAGGATAAAATACACACAGTGGTGAAGTCGCGAATAAATGGTAGTGAGTTCTCCTTTGATTTTTGGATCCTGAAATCAATTTCAGGTTATCACCCTGACCAGTCAGTGAATGTGACTGATTGGCGAATCCCAGAGAACCTACCACTGGCAGACCCTTATTTCTACAAGCCACAAAGAATAGATATGTTAATTGGAGCAGAATCGTTCTTTGAATTATTAGCTGTTGGTCAAATTAAACAAGGTCCTGACTTTCCAACTCTTCAGAAAACCCTTCTTGGTTGGGTTGTGTCGGGAAAATATGTTTCCAGGAGTTCTGCTCCTCAAATTACGAACAGCTTGAATTGCAGTGAAGAGTTGCTAGTATCCATCGATAGGACCTTGAAAAAGTTTTGGTCACTGGAAGAAATGCCATCTACCAAGAAAATTGCCACACCTGAGCACAGGCTATGTGAAGAACACTATCGTAAGACGACTCAGGTACTATCATCAGGTCGGTTCGAAGTAAGGCTCAGATTAAATCAGATCCAAATTGTTTAGGCAACTCCTTTAAGGTTGCGAAACGGCGGTTTTTGTCGCTTGAAAGACGAATGCATCGTGACCCTGAGTTGAAGAAAATGTACTTGGAATTCATTTAAGACCTCTCCTTAGGTCATATGTCTCCTACTGACAATACGATTCCTTCTACTCCACACTACGTAATCCCTCATCAGTGTGTTCTGAGGCCCCAAAGTACGTCTACCAAGCTCCGAGTCGTGTTCGATGCTTCGTCCAAGACGTCCTCACAGGTGGCCTTAAATGACATTCTGATGGTGGGACCTACCATTCAAGAGGAATTATACTCGACACTGCTCCGTTTCCGTCTGCACAGGTTTGCCCTGACTGCTGATGTTAAAAAGATGTATCGCCAAGTGATAGTTTCGGCAGTTTCAGCTCATAGTGTGGAGAAGAGACCCTTCTGAATCCTTGAGATTATACAAGCTCAACACTGTAACCTATGGGACTGGATTAGCCCATTCTTAGCTATCCGGTGTTTAAAAAGGTTGAGTGAGTCTGCGAAGCTCTCATTCCCTAGAGCTCCTAACGTTATTGGGTCCGACTTTTACGTCGATGACTTGTTGACTGGTGCTGCATGCGTAGAGTAGCTAAGGCAATTAAGTCCAAGGTGTCTCAGGTTCTTCAGACCGCAGGGTTTGAGTTGACTAAGTGGTTTTCAAACTCACCCGAGATCACCGCATCTGAGAGCACAGCCAAACCCATAACAATCTCGGATTCAGAGTCGACAAAGGCGTTAGGAATCTCATGGTTACCTACTGACGATGTCTTTAAGTTCAAAATTGACAATTCAGTTATGGGTCTCCGAGCGACAAAACGGACATACTATCGGTGACATCAAAGTTGTTTGACCCCCTTGGTTTATTAAGTCCTATCGTTATAAAAGGCAAGATCCTATTGCAGGAGCTTTGGCTTAACAAACTAGATTGGGATGAGTCGATCCCGCTGCATTTGGAAACAGCGTGGAATAAGTTGAAAAATACACTATCTCAATTGGAAGACATATCCATATCTCGGTTTGTGTATTCCGATCCGATGTCACCGGTTCAAATACATGCCTTTGCTGACGCCTCCATGAGAGCGTATGGAGCGTGCGTCTATATACGTAGCAGAACTGCAGAAGGTTTAAGACCGCTCAAGACCAAAACGCTCCCAAGGCTTGAGTTATGTGCCGCTCACCTTCTCGCAGATCTCTGTCACAGAATCAAGCCCCTATTAAACGTGCCCATTGAACGAGTCGTTTATTGGTCGGATTCAGAGGTAACTCTCCATTGGATCCGGTCTCATCCATCGTCGTTGTCGACTTTCGTTTCAAATAGAGTGGCTGAGATTCAAGAGTGGTCAGATGATGCTATGTGGCGGCATGTACCCACGAAACAGAACCCAGCAGATATTGTCTCAAGAGGTTGTGACGTCGACGAAATCGTTCAGTCAATTTGGTTCGAAGGACCATCATTTCTGAAAGAGGAAGAAGAAAACTGGCCGAAGAACGCTCATTTCGAACACTCCGATGATCTTCAGCTGGAAAAGAGGAAGACTGCGGTCGGGCTGACCGCTGCTGTGCGAAGTTCGGAGCTGTTAGATGTCATCAAGGGATTCTCGTCACACCTCAAACTGCTTAGAGTGTTCGTGTATGTGTTCCGCTTTATAAGAAAATGTAAAGACCCAAGCCTAAAATTCGAAAAAACTATCTCACCGACCGAATACAATGAAGTCTTTTATAAAATTGTCGAAATCGTCCAGCATCACGAGTATCAAGGAGAAATCGAAAAGGTTAGGAAAGGATCTACAATTGGTCCTAGTCTTCAGCGGTTGAACCCATTCATCCATGAAGATACAGGGACTTGGTGCAACTTTTCGTTGTTGCGAGTGGGGTGGCGACTAGCCATAGCTCCTATATCATACGATGCCAAGTTTCCTCTGCTTTTGCCTAAGCGCTCGCAATTCGTGATCTGCACCATTCGAATTTTCATGTCGGCCCACGAGCACTTGTGAGCATCCTTCGACAGAGCCTGTGGATAGTGAACGCTCAGGAGGTCTGCCGTCAGACAGTTCGATCATGTATGCGCTGTTTTAAATGCAAGCCTCGATTGCTGACGCAACTCATGGGGAATTTACCGCAGGTGGACTCCGTGCTCTCCGCCCATTTTCAATTTGCGGCGTTGATTTTTGTGGACCAGTGCACACGACATGGAAAATTCGCGGAAGGCCCCCATACAAGTCATACATTGCGCTTTTTGTTTGTTTTGCGTCCAAGGCGGTTCACCTAGAAATAGTTTCCGATCTAACCACTGACTGCTTTTTGTTGGCTTTCCAAAGGATCGTCGGTCGCAAAGGATATCCCCAAGTCGTCCATTGCGGCAACGGGACGAACTTCGTCGGAGCGAGCCGTCATCTGAGCGCTCTGCGGATCAGGCTCAAGGAGCAAGGAGACGCAATTCGCGACTTCGCGTCAAAGAACGGATGCGAATTTGCGTTCATACCGCCGCGAGCTCCTCGCAGCGCGCTCCTAACCGCCGAAGAGCTCGTCACAGTCCTCGTCGGCATCGAGGCCATAATGAAGTCGAGGCCGCTGGGAGCCATCAGCCAAGATCCAAGCGACGGCGAGGCCCTAACACCCGGGCACCTGCTGACAGGCGGGTCGCTCATCGTCCCCCCCCCCCCCCCCCCCCCCCCCCCCACCCCACCCAGCACTGCGGACTCCGGACCAGGAGAGTCTCAGTTGCTTGCGGCGATGGCGACTTGTCTCGTCAGTCAGGCAAGCGTTTTGGCAGCGATGGTCCCGCGAATATGTCCTGGGGCTGCAAATTCGGGTCAAATGGCACCAGCAGCAACCGAACCTCGAGGAAGGAGACCTCGTCATCGTGGCCGAGGACAATCTGCCGCCTCAGGAGTGGCTCGTAGGGAGGGTCATCGCCACGCACGCAGGAGAGGACGGCATGGTCAGGGTCGTCGAAATAAGGACTAGCACTGGAGCGGTTTTTCGGCGGGCCATACACAAATTAGCGCCGCTCCCAATGTGTTGAAAGAAAGATGCTGATGTCTGCGATTAAGCAACTTTTCACAGTCCGTCCAAAGTGTCAAAATCGAGATGTTCTTCCCATTTCTCTTTGGTCACCGGATCGACTCTGCTCAAGACGAGATGAATAATCATCGCATTCGAGATCTTTTTATCATCGCCTATCGACAACAACGAACCATATATGGATGAGGCGGTATCGATAAGGTTCCTTAAGGACGATGCTGATTGCTGGGTCATTTTGGGAAGACTAAATAGGGCATCAATGTGATTTTTAAAGATCAGACAATCATTATCGTAGACCCGTTTTAAGCTAGCCATTGCTTTCTCGTAGTTGGTCTCGGTTACTTGGAAAGCCCTAACTGTTCCCAACGTTTCACCGGAGAGACACGAAAGCAAATGGTTGAACTTTTCGATAATTGGAATGCTTTGGTCATTGTGAACTAGAGTCTCAAATAAACCTATGAAGTTTTTAAAGTCCGAAAAGTTGCCGCTGAACTGTGTAAGGAAGCGATCCTGGGCTGGGGTACATATCTCAGTCTACTCCAGGGTCGAAATTACAGCAATATTTATAATTTGCCGGGACTCCGAGTTCTGGGCCGTCGACGGGACAGGGAGGCAATCCCCAGACGGGAGCGACCGAGAGGAAAGGGAACAGTACGGGGCGTGGCAGTGGCAATCGCCGGACAGCGCTTACGTGGCCCTGTCGGACTAAGAATTACTACGAGGGTCGGAGATATCGACCGGCATCGCCGAGAGGGCTTAGGCAATCGCCGGACAGCGCTCTCGGGATCCTGTCGAACTAAGAACTACTACGAAGGTCTTTGCTATGCGGGGAAACCAACATGTATCACCGAGAGTGTCTAGGCCATCGCCGGATAACACTCACGGGACCTTGTCGGACTAAAAATTGCTACGAAGGTCTTTGCTATGCGGGGATACCGACAAATACCACCGCGAGTACCTAGGCTATCGCCGGACAGCACTCACGGGGGGCCCCGTCGGACTAAGAATTACTACGAGGGTCGGAGATATCGGCAAGCATCGCCGGGAGCGCTTAGGCAATCGCCGGATAGCGCCCCCGGGATCCTGTCGAACTAAGAACTACTACGAAGGTCTTTGCTATGCGGGGATACCGACAAATACCACCACGAGTACCTAGGCTATCGCCGGACAGCACTCACGGGGGCCCCGTCGGACTAAGAATTACTACGAGGGTCGGAGATATCGGCAAGCATCGCCGGGAGGACTTAGGCAATCGCCGGATAGCGCTCCCGGGATCCTGTCGAACTAAGAACTACTACGAAGGTCTTTGCTATGCGGGGATACCGACAAATACCACCGCGAGTACCTAGGCTATCGCCGGACAGCACTCGCGGGGGCTCCGTCGGACTAAGAATTACTACGAGGGTCGGAGATATCGGCAAGCATCGCCGGGAGGGCTTAGGCAATCGCCTAGCGCTCCCGTGATCCTGTCGAACTAAGGACTACTACGGGGCCGGAGGTATCGACAAGCGTCGCCGAGGGCACCAAGGCGATCGCCGGATGGTACTCACGGGACACTCACGGGACACTGTCGAACTAAGGATTGCTACGGGGGTCGGAGACACCGACAAGTGTTGCCGAGGGTGCCTAGGCAATCGCCGGATAGCACTTACGGGACGCTGTCGAACTAAGAATTACTACGGGGGATACCGACGCATATCGCCGAGAGTACCTAGGCAATCGCCGGATAGCACTCACGGGACACTATCAGGCTAAACGTTACTGCGAGAGTCTTTATCATACAGGGCAGGCATCGCCGAGAGGGCTTAGGCAATCGCCGGACAGCGCCTTCGGGACCCTGGGTACTACTGGGGTACTGCGGGGTCACAAACTACTGGAGGGAATCATGCGGGGGGAACGCCAACAGTTGTCACCGAGAACGCCTAGGCAATCGCCGGACAGCGGTCTCAGGATCCTGTTGGGCTACGAACTACTGGGGGAATCACGCGGGGGCCCCGACGGGCATCCGGAGCGAATACGGATCACCACGTGGGTGTGGCCAAAGAGGGAGACTCGGGCAAGAGGCGTGGGGAAGGGCGGAGAAGATGAAGCCCGGGCATTCAGGTTCCCTAGCATATAGATTGTTGGTGACCAGGCTATGTTTTCGTTATATTCGTTACATTTCACTTTATTCTTCTTTGGTTCCCTACCTATCGCACCGCTCAGCAGCCCGCATGCACGTCTTGAGACTCGCTTACCCCTCTACTCCCACGCTTGTGCTTGTCGAAAGCCTCCTCTTTTCCCCGGGATTGCAGCGCCGGTGCAGGATCCCGCCTCCGTAAACGTAGTGTCGATGCCGGATCCTTCGCGCACTGCTGATCGCGTTAATTTCGAAGTAGTCCGCCACGTGTGTTCCTTTTCTTTTCGCGCGCCACTCAGATTTTTTCTTCCGTCAACGCGTCCGATTCCTACGACTGCCTCTCATCTAACTGACTTCCTTTCCACGTTTTCCCAGCTTCAGAGCCGGCGTTCTGCTGGCTTTGCCGATCCAGCGTCGGCGTGGGCGGCTAGCGTCGTTATTTCCCCTCTCTTTTGGCGTCTGTAGCTGCGCCGGTGACTTTCGCCTCTCTTTTCTCCTGCTGGGGCGTCGTTGCTGGATTTGATTGCTGTTCTCAGCGACCCTCTTCTGCCGCTGCTGCGTTGATGCTGTCGGCTTATCTTGTCAGCGCTTCTCCTCGGCCGCTGCCGCGTCGATGCTGTTGGCTTATCTTGTCAGCGCTTTCCTCTCTGCCGTGGCTGCGTCGGTGCCGGCGGCTCGCTGGATCCCGATGTTTTCCTCGTCTCTCTTTGGCCGCTGCTGCGTCGTTGTTGTTGGGTCTTGGTTCTGGAAAGCCAGTGGCGTCCGCCGTGATCGCGACTCGCCCCCCTTTTAAGAAAATAGCAAGATACGTGGGGCTTAGAGACCCCTCGGGCCGTATAATAAAAAATTAATAACAAGTGGCCTTCGTGGCCTTCCCCCCTCCCCCTTAACCTAAAACTGAACAGTCAATGCTTAAACCTAGAAAATAAAAAGTCAAAAATCTTAATTCCAATGAAATAATTCCGGGTCCCTCCAGTGGGAAAATGCCGGCAAGATGATGGGTGGAAAAAATGTGGGTGGAGCGTACGCTCCCTCACACCCCCTCCATACTTCGGGGGTGCCGAAGAGTGACTGTGACAGCCCGGCTACGGGTAATTTTGACGCGAAAGCAGGTGCCGTCGTGGACCTCCAGTCGCCGGACTCCCAGTCGGTAGGCTCGATCGCGTAAGAACACGGTGATGTTGGATATGAGGTCCCGGGGCAACCGCCGCCCTGGCGCGTTGGTCCGCCATTCGGGGGGAGCCTCTGCCCATTCCGGGTCGTCCTGTACGGCGGCTACCGTAGGGTGGAGTCGGAGGATTTGCAGCAGGTCGGCCATCTCGCCATACTCCAGCGGGAGGCTCTCTTCGGAGCCGAAGTCGCGTACTTCCTCATCGGGACGTTGTAGGGGTAGTCCGGCGTGGGCGGCAAAGAGGGGGGGCGGGATGTCAGCTGACCCCGGTGGGTGGGCTGGTGCCCAATCCTGGTTCGCTTGTGGCGCGAAGTCCAGGTTCATGAGGGACCCGGAATCGGACCCTCCGTCGTCGCGTTGGGGTCCTGCTCCTTCCCCTGCATCGCTCGCGTTAGACACGTCAGAGTAATGTGGCCCAGCACCATCACCGGATTCGTCCTCGTTGCGTACAGCTGGAGGGGTGACTACTCGACCTTGACCGGCCAGGTCCCACTCGGCCCAAAGGGGCGAGTCCCATTCGCTTCCGCGAGCCACTGGGTGTCCGCTCACTTCGTACGGCAGCGTGGACGCCAGGCTTGGAGCGTTGCGTAGGGTCGTCTCGTGCTCGTCGGTGTCCGTGGTCGCATTGTCGTAGTCTATGGCAGCCCCGTAACTCCCGAGCCAAAGGCGATTCAGGGCGGCGACGTCGTGATTGAGCGCCGAGCGGACACCTGCGGTTGCGAAGCGACCATCGGGCTCCACTTCCTCTTCGGCATCGGTACGCGGGTCGTGTGTTTGTTGGTCGATCCACCCTTGGATGGCTGCCGCGCGCTGACCCCATGGCATCCAGCCCGGTTGTCTAAGAGTCGCCTCTCCGACCCGCCTCAACTGGGCTTGACGGGAGGTGTATGGCCCATCGGGGTTGACGATCCAGCCGCGAGTCCGGCTTGCAGTCGGTTCGTCGGCAGGCGCCGGGACTTCAGGCCGCTGGTCTCCGCTAGGGTGTCCCGTCGTATCACCATTTGCCCCTAGGGGCCGAGCTTGCCTTCCATCTCTTAGACGCTTCATGTCTTCTGTCGATTCTAGGGAGAAAATGCCTGTCGGTTAGAACCTGCCTGTCTTAACTAGAAGTATCAATACCCTCCCCCTATCCTGCTTGAGCGGTGCGAGTAGGAAGATGTTTACATTGGATGTAGTACTTATCTAATCCTATAAGGGGATGTATACGTAGCTTACGGTTTCATGGGTCGCGCCCCTTACGGGGCGAAGACGTTACGGTAGCGCGCTACCGCAAGTGGCCCTTGCGAAGTCGTCAAGTCATTCGGGTCTCTCCAGCGTCGTCGGGTTCTCCTCGGGGTATTCCACTCCGTGGAAGGCCTTTAAGTCGGCTAAACTCGCTGTTTTCCTTTGTTTGCCTTGTTGAATCTGTAGTCGAACTATGTTGGGAGATAAGAATTGGGTTACCTTGTACGGCCCGTCGTACTTAGGGGCCAGCTTGGCCGCGAAACCATCGGCGGCTTTGGATAGGTGATGCCGAAGGAGGACTAGGGTTCCTAGTTCGGGTCGCCACTCGCGCCGTCGGAGGTCGTATGTTCTCTTCTGCTCTTGGGATGCCCGTTGGGTGTTCTCCTGTACGACCTTAAATACTTCCTGCAGTCGTGTCGCCTTCCCGTGGGCAGGCTCTGGTTCATTTCCTAATCCTGGGGTCACTTCGTCGTACAAGGCTCCTGGTAGCCTTGGTTCTCGTCCGAGTACCAAAAAGGCCGGGCTGAAGCCCGTGGTGTCCGACGTGCTGCTGTTTATGGCCAAGCTTAACTCGGGGAGGAGATCGTCCCAGGTCCGTTGGTCCCCGTCGGCGTATTGTGCAATCATTGTCTTGATGGTCCGGTTTGCCCTCTCCGTCGGGTTTTGCTGAGGGGTATACGGCGCGGTGTGCTCGAGTTCCATTCCCGCCACCTCGCAGAATTTCCGGAAGGACCGACTAGTGAATTGTGTTCCGTTGTCGCACACAAACTTCCACGGGACCCCGAATCGGCAGAGTATCCTCTCTCGGAACGCTTTCTCCAAGTGGGCGGTTGTGGCTTTCCGGAGTGGCACAAGTTCCACCCATTTGCAGAATGAGTCGAAGAACACGAGGAGCATCGTGTTGCCGTGCGTTGAGCGGGGTAGTGGACCTACGAAGTCCGCGCAAAGGATGTCGAACGGGCCCTTAGCCTGGCCTGGCTCACCTTAAATTTTTGGCAGCTTTCGCAATGTTTCACGTATCGGGCCACGTCCCTGTAGAGTCCTGGCCAATAATATCGTTGGGTTACCCGAGTGGCGGTCTTCCGTATTCCTAAGTGTCCGGCGGTCGGGTGATCGTGGCATTCTTCTAACACTCGTCTACGATGGCCACTGGCGACGCATAGTTTCCACTGGTGAGATTCTTCTTCGATTGGTCGGTGTCCAGGCTGCCGGTAGATCTGTCCGTTCTCGATTATAAATTCTCTGCATTCTTCGGGTCGTGCCTGGATACATTTGAGCAACCTTTGTATCCAGGGGCAGGTGGGCAGGTCTTCTAGGGTTCGCTGAATGGTGTCGATAGGTTGCCGGGAAAGAGCGTCTGCTACGATATTTTGGCTTCCGCGTCGGTAAAGCACGTCAAAGCGATTCTGTTGGAGTTCCAGAGCCCAACGAGCGATGCGACCGGTCGGGTTATTGATCGAGTTTAACCACTTCAAAGCGAGATGGTCGGTGATGACGTCGAAGTGGTAACCCTCCAGGTAGCATCGTAATTTCCTGATGGCCCAGACGATGGCTAAGCATTCCTTTTCCGTGGCCGAGTAGTTTTCTTCTGCTTTCAAGAGCCTGCGACTAGCGTAGGCTATGACCCTCTCCTCTCCGCGGATCTGTTGCGTCAGGACTGCCCCTAGACCGTAGGCGCTTGCGTCAGTTTGTAGAGCGAACCTCTCCGTGAAATCCGGGCAGGCTAAGACGGGTGCTTGGGTTAACTTCTCCTTCAACTCCTCGAAAGCGGCCTGCTGTTCGTCACTCCAGATCCACCTTTTCTCCTTCTTCAAGAGGCTAGTCATGGGTTGTACAATCGCCGCGAAGTTTGGGACAAACCTCCGGTACCACGATGCCATTCCTAGGCAGCGTCGAAGCTCCTTTATTGAACTTGGTGGGGCCAACTTCCGGACGGCGACGATCTTATCTGGGTCGGTGTGTATACCCCGCTCACTAATGACATGTCCCAGATATACGATACTTTTCTGGAAAAAGCTGCATTTCTTTTGGTTTAATCTTAGCTTGGCTTCGCGCAGTCTTCGGAAAACCTCTCGCAGATGGTCGACGTGTTCTTCCAGTGCCGCTCCGATGACAATGATGTCGTCGAGGTAAGCAAAGGCGTTGGGTTCCATCTGTGGTCCGATGACGCTGTCCAAGGCTCGCTGGAACGTAGCCGATGCTGAGTGTAGTCCGAACGGCATCACCTTCCAATGGAAGAGTCCTCGGCCCGGAACGGTGAAGGCGGTGCATTCGCGGCTCCCCTCGGCCATAGGGATCTGCCAATACCCGTTCTTGAGGTCCAACGTCGAGATGTAACGCGCGTTACGGAGCCTCTCGATGATGTGGTTGATCCTGGGCAGGGGGTAGGCGTCGGGTATCGATTGCGCGTTGAGCTGTCGGTAGTCTACGCACATCCGCATCTCGCCTGTCTTCTTTCCCACCAGTACGATGGGTGCGCTGTGTGGGCTTTTTGAAGCTTCTATCCGCCCGTCTTGCAGCAACTCGTCGACCTGAGCATTGATGATTTTCTGCATGGCCGGATTCTTGGGAAGTACCTCTGCTTTATCGGCTTGTCGTCCTTCAGGGTGATGGTATGCTCGGCTATGTGAGACACGCCCTTCAATCCCTCGAACTTGGCCAATTCTTGCTTCAAGAACTCGGCTACCCACGGCGGGAGGGGTGGTTCGATGATGGGGGCTGTCGGTGGCGAGATTTCTTCGAGCGGGGCACATGTTATGACGGCGAGGTTCACGGCGATAGGGTTAGTCGAGTCCGACCTTCGAAAAGGGTTGCGTTGTCGACCGGCCGCGGCATCGGCTAAAGGGGCGAGTTGATAATCCGTGGGGGGGTTAGACGCGAGGTGGTCTACCTCGACCCGTCCATGTCCTTCAGGGCCGTCGTCTTCCAGGCGTAACGGGTCGTGTTGTGGAGCGAGGCTGGTTTCCTGCGGGGTCGTTTGCACTGGCTGCGCCGCACGGCTGGGCATGTCTGATTTGGCTCGCGTCGATCGGGTTGTATTTTTAGCGCCGCCGGGTCCGTCTCGGTCGGGGCTTTGATGCGTTGTCCTTGTATCGTTGCTGGGTCTGGCGTGGTCGAAGCTTAGAAGCGTTGTCCTTGTATTGCGGCTGGGTCTGGCGTGGTCGAAACTTGGAAGCGTTGTCCTGATGTCACTTCGGGTTCTGGCGTGGTCGAGGCTTAGAAGCGTTGTCCTGTTAGGGATACTCTGGGTGGTTTTCGAGGCAGACGGACTGGCCCTGGGTGCGTCCAGCGGTGTCGCAGTCGTCTCCGGCGTGGTTTCGTTACTCTGGGTGTTCTTCGGGGCGGACGGACTGGCCCTGGGTGTGTCCAACGGTGTCGCAGTCGTCTCTGTCGTAGCTTCGTTGATGATTCTGGCGTGGTCGTATCGAATCGTGGGTTGGGTTCGGGTGGCGTTGCTGGGTCTGGCGTGTTCGCGATCCTGGTGCGTGGTCATGGTTACGTTGCTGGGTCTGGCGGGTTCGAGATTCTGGTGCGTTGTCACTGGTACATTGCTGGGTCTGGCGGGTTCGAGATTCTGGTGCGTTGGTTTCGTCCGGTGGGTCGCTGTTGGATTGGTCGAGGGGGTAGGAGCAGCGGATGCCGTCGCTGGACGTTCGTCACTAAAAGTAACCATGCGGGGCCGAGTCGAGGATGATGTGGGGATCGGGTTGGTTTCCCGGATCGCCCGCTGGGTCAACTGCAAGTACGCTCGGCCGCATTGTATTATGGTCTGGACGCCGCAAAGGAAATCGAGCCCCAGTATGATGTCGTCCACTACCATGGGTAGGACTAATAGAATCACCCGCGTTTCCTGTTGATCCAGACGTACCTTGACCGAAACTGCTTGCGTCACCTCCTTTGCTGTACCGTCTGCCAGGCGGACGGTAGTCCTTATATTCCGTGCGTTCCCTCCGGTACTTACTTCATGCGCGATGCGTTGACTGACGAACGACCGCGTCGCTCCTGTGTCGAGGGTAGCTGTGAGCGGTACTCCTTCGATGGTTACTAGCGCGGCGATCCTGCCTCCTTCCAAACTTAAGGGATGAGTTACTCCAGGGGGCCCTGGAGGTATGTCTCCGATCGGTTCCCTTACGAGCGGAGACTCGGTCCGTTTCCCGACTCGGACAGCCTACAGCAGTCGATCGTCCGGATGCCGCGGCGACCACACTCCCAACAGAATAACACTCGCCGATTCCTGCATGAACTGCTGAAATGACCTTCCTCTCCGCAATTCCGACAGGCCCGGCGTGGGTTCACCGGCTGATCTCCATCCTGGGTCACTACGCGGCTTGCCGTCTCGGCGCTCCGGGATGGCCCGGTGTCGTCTGGAGGAGCCTGCTGCGGGGTGGATAATCCGGGTCCTTGGTATGATGTCGTTCTGGGTTTCGTATCTGGGCGGTCGTAAGCGTGGCGGGTTTGTTCGCGGTCCCGCGTTGTCTCGTACGCTACTATCAAGTGGGTCAGTTCTCGCAACGTCTCGAACTCATGCCTACGGGTGAACAGTTGGTATTCCGGCCGAAGGTTCTCGTAGATCCTGTCCAGCTCCCTGTCTGGAGTATACTGAGCTCGTTGCATCATGAGTCGTAGGTCGATCAAGTAATCCTGAAAGGCTTTTTGGGGTCGTTGGTGACGGGAGCGGATCGTATCTTCCAAGCGCTGAAAGTATCGCGGGGGTAGGAAGAACTCCAAGAACTCTTTCCGGAACTCGGTCCATGGCTTGCCTTACATCTGGAACGTCCTAAACCATCCTTCTGCCTTGCCAGTTAGTAGCCCGGAGATGGCTCGCGGCAGTTGTGCTTGACTCCCGCCATATGAGTCGACCCTTTCTTCCAACCGTTCGATGAAAGCCAGCGCATCCGAGTGTCCGTCGAACTTCAGGCCCCAATTGCGCAGCTTATCGGCGAGGGCGGCGAAGGAGATTTCTTCCCTTCCGGGTCGCGAAGTTCCGGCTTCCTACTGGATACTGACTGCTCTTCGCTGACACCGGGCACTGACTGTTTGAGCGCTGGATACTGACTGCTCTTGGCTGACACCGGGCACTGACTGTTTGAGCGCTGGATACTGACTGCCTGAGCGCTGGATACTGACTGCTTGAACGCTGGATACTGACTGCTCTTGGCTGACACCGGGCACTGACTGTCATTCTCTGGCTCTGGGTCCGACATATATAGCCGGGACGGTCGGTCTACGGGAGGGTTCCGATGCTCGTTCGGCGTCTACAGCTCACGACTCGCTGCTCGCCGCGTGCGTGTCGCTCTCTTGCTTGCGATCTCTGCCCAGCTGCGGTTCGGTTCTCTTTCTCTGCCGTCTCGACACGGCGTTCTCCTCCTCGTGTGGGCGCGGCGGCCACGTGCTGACGCTATTGCTAGGGAGGTTAGGGAAGCCAGTCTCGGCTGTACGTGAATAATGGGCGACCTCACGTGCGGTTTTCCAGAGATATAAAGCTATTCTTGGCCTAATGATTCCGACTGGCCATGCTTGCGCGTGGTACAGTCCCGATTCCTTCTGCTACTCGTTTTCTGATCAACTGTTCTACTTAGCGCCCCAAAACATAACGGAATCCCGGAGTCCCTGCTCGGGCGCCATCTGTAAGGAAGCGATCCTGGGCTGGGGTACATATCTCAGTCTACTCCAGGGTCGAAATTACAGCAATATTTATAATTTGCCGGGACTCCGAGTTCTGGGCCGTCGACGGGACAGGGAGGCAATCCCCAGACGGGAGCGACCGAGAGGAAAGGGAACAGTACGGGGCGTGGCAGTGGCAATCGCCGGACAGCGCTTACGTGGCCCTGTCGGACTAAGAATTACTACGAGGGTCGGAGATATCGACCGGCATCGCCGAGAGGGCTTAGGCAATCGCCGGACAGCGCTCTCGGGATCCTGTCGAACTAAGAACTACTACGAAGGTCTTTGCTATGCGGGGAAACCAACATGTATCACCGAGAGTGTCTAGGCCATCGCCGGATAACACTCACGGGACCTTGTCGGACTAAAAATTGCTACGAAGGTCTTTGCTATGCGGGGATACCGACAAATACCACCGCGAGTACCTAGGCTATCGCCGGACAGCACTCACGGGGGGCCCCGTCGGACTAAGAATTACTACGAGGGTCGGAGATATCGGCAAGCATCGCCGGGAGGGCTTAGGCAATCGCCGGATAGCGCCCCCGGGATCCTGTCGAACTAAGAACTACTACGAAGGTCTTTGCTATGCGGGGATACCGACAAATACCACCGCGAGTACCTAGCCTATCGCCGGACAGCACTCACGGGGGCCCCGTCGGACTAAGAATTACTACGAGAGTCGGAGATATCGGCAAGCATCGCCGGGAGGACTTAGGCAATCGCCGGATAGCGCTCCCGGGATCCTGTCGAACTAAGAACTACTACGAAGGTCTTTGCTATGCGGGGATACCGACAAATACCACCGCGAGTACCTAGGCTATCGCCGGACAGCACTCGCGGGGGCTCCGTCGGACTAAGAATTACTACGAGGGTCGGAGATATCGGCAAGCATCGCCGGGAGGGCTTAGGCAATCGCCTAGCGCTCCCGGGATCCTGTCGAACTTAGGACTACTACGGGGCCGGAGGTATCGACAAGCGTCGCCGAGGGCACCTAGGCGATCGCCGGATGGTACTCACGGGACACTGTCGAACTAAGAATTGCTACGGGGTCGGAGATATCGACGAGCATCGCCGAGGGTGCCTAGGCAATCGCCGGATAGCACTTACGGGACGCTGTCGAACTAAGACTTACTACGGGGGATACCGACGCATATCGCCGAGAGTACCTAGGCAATCGCCGGATAGCACTCACGGGACACTATCAGGCTAAACGTTACTGCGAAAGTCTTTATCATACAGGGCAGGCATCGCCGAGAGGGCTTAGGCAATCGCCGGACAGCGCCTTCGGGACCCTGGGAACTACTGGGGTACTGCGGGATCACAAACTACTGGAGGGAATCATGCGGGGGGAACGCCAACAGTTGTCACCGAGAACGCCTAGGCAATCGCCGGACAGCGGTCTCAGGATCCTGTTGGGCTACGAACTACTGGGGGAAACACGCGGGGGCCCCGACGGGCATCCGGAGCGAATACGGATCACCACGTGGGTGTGGCCAAAGAGGGAGACTCGGGCAAGAGGCGTGGGGAAGGGCGGAGAAGATGAAGCCCGGGCATTCAGGTTCCCTAGCATATAGATTGTTGGTGACCAGGCTATGTTTTCGTTATATTCGTTACATTTCACTTTATTCTTCTTTGGTTCCCTACCTATCGCACCGCTCAGCAGCCCGCATGCACGTCTTGAGACTCGCTTACCCCTCTACTCCCACGCATGTGCTTGTCGAAAGCCTCCTCTTTTCCCCGGGATTGCAGCGCCGGTGCAGGATCCCGCCTCCGTAAACGTAGTGTCGATGCCGGATCCTTCGCGCACTGCTGATCGCGTTAATTTCGAAGTAGTCCGCCACGTGTGTTCCTTTTCTTTTCGCGCGCCACTCAGATTTTTTCTTCCGTCAACGCGTCCGATTCCTACGACTGCCTCTCATCTAACTGACTTCCTTTCCACGTCGGCGTCGGCGTGGGCGGCTAGCGTCGTTATTTCCCCTCTCTTTTGGCGTCTGTAGCTGCGCCGGTGACTTTCGCCTCTCTTTTCTCCTGCTGGGGCGTCGTTGCTGGATTTGATTGCTGTTCTCAGCGACCCTCTTCTGCCGCTGCTGCGTTGATGCTGTCGGCTTATCTTGTCAGCGCTTCTCCTCGGCCGCTGCCGCGTCGATGCTGTTGGCTTATCTTGTCAGCGCTTTCCTCTCTGCCGTGGCTGCGTCGGTGCCGGCGGCTCGCTGGATCCCGTTGTTTTCCTCGTCTCTCTTTGGCCGCTGCTGCGTCGTTGTTGTTGGGTTATCTTGTCGATGCTTCCCTCTCTGCCTGTTGCTGCGTCGATGCCGGCGGCTCGCTGGATCCCGTTGTTTTCCTCGTCTCTCTTTGGCCGCTGCTGCGTCGTTGTTGTTGGGTCTTGGTTCTGGAAAGCCAGTGGCGTCCGCCGTGATCGCGACTCGCCCCCCTTTTAAGAAAATAGCAAGCTACGTGGGGCTTAGAGACCCCTCGGGCCGTATAATAAAAAATTAATAACAAGTGGCCTTCGTGGCCTTCCCCCTCCCCCTTAACCTAAAACTGAACAGTCAATGCTTAAACCTAGAAAATAAAAAGTCAAAAATCTTAATTCCAATGAAATAATTCCGGGTCCCTCCAGTGGGAAAATGCCGGCAAGATGATGGGTGGAAAAAATGTGGGTGGAGCGTACGCTCCCTCACAACTGCGGCAGAGCTAACTTCGGAAGGCGAGCACGAGTTGGGCCACCATAAGCTGGAACTGCCGGTATTGTCTCATCAGCTGTCTTTAATGCGCAAATGAGAGACATTAATTTTGCCATTGTGACAATTGAGAGTTCTTCCAACTCGACTCCAAATTCATCGTCAATGTCTATATCTTCAATCTTCTCTTGAAGTTCGCGTGCCGTGTCAATGCTACGCATCAGCGTTTCGAGTCTGCACTCGAGCTCCGTCAATACCAGCGGAATATCCCCCGCTTCTAAACGGGCCGCTAATAAACGAATGCCTTTGACACGGCAACTGCGCTTTTTCTTCAGCTCTTCAAGGACGATATTGTTGGCTTTTGAGGTCATATTGATTCTCAATGCAAGCAACTGAAGGCGAAAGATCGTTTCTAATAATCGTATTTAATGCCGAGGCACTCAATGAAATAATGGGTAATTGTACCCAAACGAGGTGAAAAACCAATATACCCGAAAAATTTAGGGTAGAGCGTCGCTTGGCTGGCGCGTACACGAAAACCACACAAAAATACCAACGAACTGCACTGGTGACAAGCGAAAACGAAAAATTTCACCGCTGCAGTTCTGAATAATGAATGTTGTGTATACGTATGCACCGACAACGATCGACGCTAAATTGATTTGCGAGGCACGACTTTGTCTTAATTGATAGTTGGATCCTACTGACACCAAACGAATATACCCGACGAAAAAAGGGTAGCGCGTCACTTGGTGTTTGGTTTGGATCAAGCGCGCCAAACAAAAGAACAACGATAAGCAACGGTGAAGAGCGAAAGCGAGACAAAAAAATTCACCGCTGCAGCTGCGTATTGGTATGCGTGCTTGGCCAACGACCCAACTATATATATATTTGACACAACGAAAACGAGAAAGGGGTGACAGCGATTGCAGTTAAAATGAGTTATATGTGTAGTTATTGCGTCCAAGAGGGTTAGATGTACATATGTATATATGTATTAATATATATGCTCAACTCTAACTACAGCATGCAATCTAGCTCTACTATGTCATACGTATGTGCCAAGAATTGAAAGCGAGGTGCAATTGTTTCAGCACAAGACAATAATTGCGAGTTT
Source organism: Drosophila persimilis (assembly GCF_003286085.1). Classification (NCBI taxonomy): domain Eukaryota; kingdom Metazoa; phylum Arthropoda; class Insecta; order Diptera; family Drosophilidae; genus Drosophila; species Drosophila persimilis. The sequence continues at coordinate 180,525 of NW_020825458.1, read as the reverse complement.
TTTACTCTTTTCGTCTTCACTCGAGCTTTCAATTTTTTGCACAAATACCTCTTGGGAAGATAGGAAATTCCAGGTGCTGTACTCTCCTCTTGTATATATGTAGCTGCAGACAGGGTATTGCACGACCGACGCGGTGATTATACCCGATACTCAAAATGAGTATTGGGGTATATTAGATTTGTGGTAAAAGTGGATGTGTGTAACGTCCAGAAGGAATCGTTTCCGACCCCATAAAGTATATATATTCTTGATCAGCATCAATAGCCGAGTCGATTGAGCCATGTCTGTCTGTCCGTCCGTCCGTCTGTCCGTCTGTCCGTCCGTCCTTCTGTCCGTCTGTCCGTCCCCTTCAGCGCCTAATGCTCAAAGACTATAAGAGCTAGGGCAACGATGTTTTGGATCCAGACTTCTGTGATATGTCACTGCTACACAAATATTTCAAAACTTTGCCCCGTCCACTTCCGCCCCCACAAAGGGCGAAAATCTGTGGCATCCACACCTAATATATCGGACCGAGACGAGTTTGTTTCAAAATTTCGCCACACCCCCTTCCGCCCCCGCAAAGGATGCAAATCTGGGGATATTCACAAATCTCAGAGACTATTAAAGCTAGAGTATCCAAATTTGGTATCCGCACTTCTGTTAGATCTCACTATAAAACCTTTATCTCAAAATTTCGCCCCACCCCCTTCCGCCCACACAAAAGACGAAAATCTGTTGCATCCACAATATTGCAGATTTGAGAAAACTAAAAACGCAGAATCATAGATAACGACCATATCTATCAGATTGCTGAATCTGAATCAGATCAGATCATTTTTATAGCCAAAGGAACAAATCAATTTGCAGTGGCTACGCAGCGCCCGACGTCACGCTCAGACTGATTTTCTGTCTCGCTCGCACGCACTCTTTGTCGTGTCGTTTAATATTAGCGGCGTCTGCCGGAGGAGAGCCATACTGACTTAGTATCGGGTATAACCGTAGAGTTGCGGTGTCCGCAGCAACTCACAACGTTCCCCCTCGTTTTTAGTTTGGTTTGTTTGATTATTTGCACACACGTCGCGGTCAATTTGGCAATTGGCTGCCGCACATATGCATGTACATGTATGTATGTATGTATAATAGATTTTGGCTATTTATCTTTTCTTCACTGTGTCACTGTCACTTTTTGCCTTTCCACTTGAATTAATATGTACGTTTAAATTGCGAGTCCACCCGGGGGCGCCATGAAATTTTAGAATAGTTTTTCCAAATAACAATACCGAAATTTTGGGTGACTGCAATTTTTATACCCGATACTCAAAATGAGTATTGGGGTATATTAGATTTGTGGTAAAAGTGGATGTGTGTAACGTCCAGAAGGAATCGTTTCCGACCCTATAAAGTATATATATTCTTGATCAGCATCAATAGCCGAGTCGATTGAGCCCTGTCTGTCTGTCCGTCTGTCCGTCCGTCCGTCTGTCCGTCTGTCCGTCCCCTTCAGCGCCTAATGCTCAAAGACTATAAGAGCTAGAACAACGATGTTTTGGATCCAGACTTCTGTGATATGTCACTGCTCCAAAAATATTTCAAAACTTTGCCCCGCCCACTTCCGCCCCCACAAAGGGCGAAAATCTGTGGCATCCACAATTTCGACGATACGAGAAAACTAAAAACTCAGATTCGTAGAAGATGACTATATCTTCTAGAGTGCAAAATCTGAACCAGATCGTATAATTATTACAGCCAGAATCACGAAAACAATTTCACTCTTTCTCGCTCTGTCTCACTCTAACACACAGGTTTCATGGTCGGTTTTGCCAATTGCAAAATATGAGTTCAAGGATCTCAGAACCTATAAAAGCCAGAGCAACCAAATTTGGTATCCACACTCCTGTGATATCGAACCTTGACCGTTTCATGCCCAAATTTCGCCACACCCCCTTCCGCCACCGCAAAGGACGAAAATCTGAGGCAACCACAAATCTCAGAGACTATTAAGGCTAGAGTAACCAAATTTGGTACACACACTCCTTTAAGATGTCACTATAAAACGTATTTCTCAGAATTTCGCCCCACCCCCATCCGCCCCCACAAAGGACGAAAATCTGTTGCATCCACAATATTGCAGATTTGAGAAAACTAAAAACGCAGAATCATAGATAATGACCATATCTATTAGATTGCTGAATCTGGACCAGATCAGATAATTTTTATAGCCAAAAGGAACAAATCAATTTGCAGTGGCTACGCAGCGCCCGACGTCACGCTCAGACTGATTTTCTGTCTCGCTCGCACGCACTCTTTGTCGTGTCGTTAAATATTAGCGGCGTCTGCCGGAGGAGAGCCATACTGACTTAGTATCGGGTATAACTCTAGAGTTGCGGTGTCCGCAGCAACTCACAACGTTCCCCCTCGTTTTTATTTTAATACGACGAAAGAAAAGGGATGCGTGCGTTCGATTTCAAGGATTTTTCTCGACTGCTTTTATATATTAAAACAATTTCTTCTATGCCTACCTTACCTACGGTGGCAAAGCGGGGCGAATTCGCCAAGAGCGAGAGAACGAGCTTTTATTGCGCTCCCGCTTTGCCCTAGCCTAACTTACACTAGACTTCATGAAATTCTATCCTAATAACAATTATTATTACTCAAATGGCGCTACAGGCAGTTTAATTCTTTTATGAAATCAATGCCTATTATTCCATCACACGGAATTGCAAAATTCTGATTAAGTAAATGGAAATTGTGTGGAATTATGTACTTATCTGTCTGTAGCTCTATTAGGGCAATGCCTTGGGATGTTATTATACCTTCCCCTATTCCTTGAATATCTATTTTATTATACCCGATACTCAAAATGAGTATTGGGGTATATTAGATTTGTGGTAAAAGTGGATGTGTGTAACGTCCAGAAGGAATCGTTTCCGACCCTATAAAGTATATATATTCTTGATCAGCATCAATAGCCGAGTCGATTGAGCCCTGTCTGTCTGTCCGTCCGTCCGTCTGTCCGTCTGTCCGTCTGTCCGTCCCCTTCAGCGCCTAATGCTCAAAGACTATAAGAGCTAGAGCAACGATGTTTTGGATCCAGACTTCTGTGATATGTCACTGCTCCAAAAATATTTCAAAACTTTGCCCCGCCCACTTCCGCCCCCACAAAGGGCGAAAATCTGTGGCATCCCCAATTTTAAAGATACAAGAAAACCAAAAACGCAGAATCGTAGAGAATGACCATATCTTTTAGACTGCAGAATCTGAATTGGATCGTATTACTATTATAGCCAGCATCAAGAAAACAATTTCATTTTTTCTCGCCCTGTCTCTCTCTAACACACAGGTAGCATAGGCGGCTTTGTTTAGAGTAAAACATTAGCGCCTAGATCTCAGAGACTATAAAAGCTAGAGCAACCAAATTTGGTATCCACACTCCTAATATATCGGACCGAGACGAGTTTGTTTCAAAATTTCGCCACACCCCCTTCCGCCCCCGCAAAGGATGCAGATCTGGGGATATTCATAAATCTCAGAGACTATTAAGGCTAGAGTAACCAAATTTGGTATCCACACTTCTGTTAGATCTCACTATAAAACGTATATCTCAAAATTTCGCCCCACCCCCTTCCGCCCACACAAAGGACGAAAATCTCTTGCATCCACAATATTGCAAATTCGAGTAAACTAAAAACGCAGAATCATAGAGAATGACCATATCTATCCGGTTGCCGATAGATCGGATCGGATCATTTTTGTAGCCAAAAGCAGGAAATCAATTTTTAGTGGCTACGCAGCGCCCGACGTCACGCTCAGACTGATTTTCTGTCTCTCTCGCACGCACTCTTTGTCGTGTCGTTTAATATTAGCGGCGTCTGCCGGAGGAGAGCCATACTGACTTAGTATCGGGTATAACTGTAGAGTTGCGGTGTCCGCAGCAACTCACAACGTTCCCCCTCGTTTAATTTAGTGTATCTAAAGGATCTTGGGAGTTTCCCGAAGCTATCTGGGTAACACGAACATTGTTCTGTCGTGCGTTTCCATTGCTATTGTATCTTGTATGTGCCAAGAATTGAAAGCGAGGGGCAATTGTTTCAGCACCTTGGAAACGTCCAGAAGGAATCGTTTCCGACCCCATAAAGTATATATATTCTTGATCAGCATCAATAGCCGAGTCGATTAAGCCATCTCTGTCTGTCCGTCTGTCCGTCCGTCCGTCTGTCCGTCTGTCCGTCCCCTTCAGCGCCTAATGCTCAAAGACTATAAGAGCTAGAGCAACGATGTTGTGATGGACCTATTTCAGGCTGAGGTAAGCTCAGTCACGTCCAGGGGTCAATTCACAAGAAATTTGTAGAAATGTGATGGAACCTTAAGGGCGGCGTCAGGGGGCGGCCTGTCGTAGAGAGGTGGATCGGGGATAGAATGGGGGTCGCTCGTCGTGTATACGAAACGACCGTGGGGGCTTGGAGTGGGGTGACGTCGGTGCCTCGGCTGATTGGGGTGAACATACGCAATCGGGTGTTTTTACTTTACAAGTTTGACACTTTATTGTATTTCTTAGCGGTTTAAATGACTTATTTTTAATTGGGCGCCGATGTCTTCTGGTAAGTTCCGGGTACCGCGTCTGTACTCCGAACTGGGTCTCTGCGTAAGTTGTCTTCTGGTTTCCAGTCGGCGTCTATTTATACGCCGATGGGCGCTGTGTCAGCGGGTTTGAAAGTGCACTTCCGTGTTGGGGTGCACTTCGCTGTTCTGGCGATCGCGGGTTGACCCAGTTCTGCGTAGTAAATCACTTTGCGTTGGGCGAGGTGTTGCAATTTAGTAGCCGGGCTTTTATAGGGCGTTGGGAGAGGCGTTGTAGCGAACCCTTTTGGGTTCGTTACACCCTCCCCTTTCTTCCCCGACGAGAGTCACGAAGACCCGTGCGTGGGGCGCGCGGCGGTGGGTTGTTGGCTCGGATGGCTTCGCCTTCTTCTGGTGAGAGTTGGGAGCCAGAGTTGCGGCTATTTAAGCCGTTTCTGCGGGGTCCGTATTTGCGGAGCAAGCTTTTCTTCTCTCTTCCGTGTTGCACCGGGGGTACGTTTTGGGGTCGCCGCTGACTTGCGATCATCTCGTCCCTTGCCTCGTTAGCGGGTCTGTTTACTTCGTTGTCAAGGGGTTTGTTGCGCTCGCGTTGTTGTTGGCGTGGCGCCGCCGGTCGGTTGTCTGTTTCATTGGTTTCTTCCGCGGTGTCAGCATTCCTGTGTAGGCCAGTGGGCTCGTCGGGCTCGTGGTCGTGGAACTCTCTGTGGTCGTTGATATTCGCTGTCTTCTGTTTCCGGCTTTCGCAATGTTGTAATTTGGCGATGGAAAACTGTTGACTCGGTAGGGGCCGTCGAACTTCGGAGCTAACTTTGCCGCGAAGCCCTCGGCGGCGTTGGAGAGGTGGTGTTGGCGTAGTAGTACTAATGATCCGATGGCGGGGCGCCATAGTCGCCGGCGGAGGTTGTAATGTCTCCCTTGCTCTTGGCTGGCTCTCTGGATGTTGTTTCGGACGATGGCGAATACTTCTTTTAGTCTCGTCGCTTTGCTGCTGGCCGTCTCTTGTGTACTCCCTGTCCCGGGCGTGACTTCGTCGTAAAGGGTGCCGGGGAGTCGGTGTTCTCTTCCTTGCAGGAGGAAAGCGGGGCTGAATCCGGTCGTCTCGGAGTTGATCGCCAATGTCATCTCGGGTAGGAGTTCATCCCACGTGTTCTGGTGGTCGTCGACGAACTGTGCGATCATCGTTTTCACAGTCCGATTGGCTCTTTCCGTCGGGTTTTCTTGGGGGCAATACGGGGCTGTGTGTTGTAGGTCTACGCCTGCGGTTCGCAGGAATGTTTTAAACGATCGGCTGGTGAACTGGGTTCCGTTCTCGCACACGAATAGTTTCGGCACGCCGAAGCTGCTCAGTATTCGTTCTCTGAAGGCTCGTTCGAGGTTCGCTGTTGTCGCTTTCTTGAGGGGTACCAGTTTGACCCACTTGGAGAAAGTGTCGAAGAAAACCAGTAAGATGGTGTTCCCGTGCTTGGACCTTGGTAATGGTCCGACGAAATCGGCACACAGGGTGGCGAAGGGTTCTTCGGCTTTGCGCGTGAGCATCCTGCCCACGGCCTTGCGCTGTGTGGCCTTGAACTTCTGGCAGCTTATGCAGCCCTGCACGTACCGTCGTACGTCTCGGTGTAGTCCTGGTCAGTAATATCGTTGCATTGTCCACAGGATGGTTTTCCGGACGCCGAGGTGTCCTGCTGTTGGTTCGTCATGGCGTTCGCGGAGTACTCTCGTTCGGCCGTTTTTAGGCACGCATAGTTTCCACGGTATGTGGTCGTCGTCGTCGGCTCCGTGTCCTAGATAGCGGTATAGTTGCCCGTTTTCGTGCGTGTAGTCCGGGTATTTCTGGGGTTCGTCTTGGACTTGCCGGATCCTTTGTTTAAGCCAGGTGCATGCTGTGTTGTCTTCCTATGCGATGACCCGCTCTTTCCCTTCGATCTCTTGGGTGAGGACCGCGCCTACTCCAAGGTTGCTCGCGTCCGTCTGCAGGGAAAATTTGACGTTAAAGTGTTTTCAGCTCGTCGAAGGCGTCTTGTTGTTCTTGGCCCCATGTCCATGCTTTCCCTTTCTTCAGCAGCAGTGACATTGGTTGGACCACGGTGGCGAAGTTTGGGACAAATATGAGGTACCAACCGGCCATTCCTACGCATTGTCGTAGCTCCTTCAGGTTGGTCGGCGGCCTCAGATCCTTTACGGCTGCAATTTTGTCGGGGTCCGTGTGGATACCTTCTTCGCTGATCATGTGGCCCAAGTATTTTATCCGGCGTTGGAAGAAGGCGCTCTTGTCCGTGTTGATGCGTAGGTTTGCCTTTCGCAGTCGTGCGAAGACTTCTTTTACGTTGTTCAGGTGTTCCTGGAAGCTTTTCCCGACGATGACGATGTCGTCGAGATATGCGAACGCGAATGGTTCCATGTCTGCGCCGATAACGGCGTCGAGGGTCCGTTGAAACGTGGCTCCCGCGGAATGTAAACCGAAAGGCATTACTTTCCATTGGTATAGCCCTCTGCCGGGTATTGTGAATGCCGTGGCTTCCCGGCTGTCCCGGGCCATTGGTATCTGCCAGTACCCGTTTTTCAGGTCCAGGGTCGTGATGAAGTGGGCATTTCGGAGTCGCTCTAGTATGTAGTTGATCCTGGGCAGCGGGTACGCGTCCGGGATAGAACGCTCGTTTAGCTGCCGATAATCTACACACATGCGCCATCTCCCGTCCTTTTTGCGGACCAGGACGATTGGCGCGCTGTGGGGGCTCCGGGATGGTTCGATTAGGTCCTCTGCTATCAGTTGGTCGACCTGTTCATCGATGATCCGCCGCATGGCTGGATTTTTCGGGTAGTACCGCTGTTTTATGGGTCGGTTGTCTCTCATAACGATGGTGTGTTCCGTTAGATCCGTCGTCCCTCGGAGGCCTGCGAGTGTCGGCAGTTCTTCGTCTTGAAATTCCTGTATCCTCGGAGCGATGTCGGGAGGCCATGGGTCGGAGATTCGTTCCGAATCGTTCTCCGGTGGTTCGTCGATTCCTGGGTCGCAAGTGTAGTCGGGGTTCTCGGGGAGGATCGTTATGTCGAATGCGCTTGGTGGTTCGACTTCGCGAGTGTATTCGCGGGTGCGTCGCTCAGGTGTGGGGTGCTCGTGTGTGTCCTGGGGGGTGCTTGCGCTACGTTGTACTCAGCGTGATGTACGAACGTGCGGGTCTCGATAGCGGTCGTAGAGTTTGACCGACGGCTAGTTTGGGCGGTGAGGTTCACCGACATGGCTCCAGGCGTGGTGCTGGGCCGCATTCCGGCGCCGTATGAGGTGTTGCCCGGGAGGCGTTCCATAATGTCGGTGACGATCGATGGTGTGTCGGCTCCAGGTGCGGCGGGGTTTCGATTGATGCCTCGTGCGGCGGTGATCGCCCCTCCCGGTTCCTGCCTGAGAGGACGCGGGAGTAGCGGGTCGGTCGGTGTCGTAGGGGTCGTTTTCGTGTCGAGGGCGGTGTCGAGGCGTTCGTGGGCCAGGGTGGCGGTCGGAGGTGGTACCTCGAGCGCCTGGCTGCTGCGTGGCTGTCGTTTCTGGGTCCGGGTTGTCTTCTGGAGGGGCGTCCTGGATTCCTTTCCCATTGTTGGTGGAACCGCGTCGGTGCCCTCGGGAGACCGGCTCGCTTTCTTCGTTGCTTTGCTTGGTTTTGGGTTTCTCGGAGTGGGCCTGGGGCTAGTGTGTCTCGGCGTGGCCGTGGGTTCTGTGTTCCTCGTTCCTTGTGCTCGTGTCTCGTGTCGTGGCGGAGGGTTCGTTGGCGGCGGGGGTCTCAAGTTCTTGGGTCCGTGGGCGTGTACTTGGCTGGCGGTGATCATCGGCGTGTTTGGGAGGGGGCGTCGGGAGCCTTGAAGATGGAGGCGTGTGGCGCCACATTTTATTGTGGTTTCGATGGCGCACAGGAAATCCATCCCTATTATGGCTTGCTCTAACATGTTGGGTAGTACCAAGAGCGGCATCTGTACCTCTTGCTCGTCTAGTTTGACGCGCGCTAGCAAGATCTGAGTTATCTCGCGTGCTGAGCCGTCGGCTAGGCGTATCGGGACGCAAGCGTCGCGCAGGTCGTTGTCGTGGTCGAGTTGGCGGGCGAGGTCGGCGTTGATGAAACTTCGGGACGCCCCGATGGTCACTCTCGCCACTATCCGGCCGTCGTGTACTTGTAGCGGGTTTCTTAATTGGTTTTCTGAGGAAGCGTCGTGCCCGGCTGTTCCCGTGTCAGCTGGGGACGCGAGTCGTTTCCCGACGGGTCCTGGCGGCAACAGCCCACGGTGCGTGTTCCGCGCTTGCCGCATTCCCAACAGAAGAGGATCGATGGGTTGGTGCAGTCGTGAGATACATGTCCCGCTTCTGCGCAGCGTCGACAGGCTGCGTGCGGGTTGGCGATGGGGGTGGTGATCATTCGATGTGCCGCTTCCTGTGCTGAAGCGCCGGCTTGGTGCGGCTTCCTTGCGGGTTCCGAGGTGTTCCAGTGGGGCTTTCGGAATTGGGCCCGATTCGTCCCGCTTTCGTTTTGTCGTGTCGTTGGCCGCGTGTACCTGGGTGGTTGTCGATAGGGGATGAGGATCGCTGGTACGTTTCGTTCCTGGATGCTCTCGAACTCTGTGGCCAACATCGTTAATTGCGTCAGACTTCTCAGTTCGTGTCTTCGCACGTACAGCTGGTACGCCGGGAGGGTGTTGTCATAGATTCGGCTAAGCTCTTTGGCTTCGTCGTACCCGGCGTGGTGCATGAGCAACCGGAGCTCGATGACGAAGTCCTTGAACGGTTCGCCCACCGCTTGTTTGCTCGAAGTACCGGGGAGGCAGGAAAAAGGCTAGGAATTCCTGGCGGAAATCGGCCCATGAGGCGCTCTGGAGTCGGCTGGTGCGGAACCAACGGTTGGCTCGGTCGGTGAGGAGCTCTGCCATGGCTCGCGGCACGTAGTTCATGTCTACCCCGTACGAGAGGGCACGCTCTTCCAGTAGTTCGACGAACGACAGTGGGTCGTCCTGCCCGTCAAACTGGATTCCCCACTTTCGGATCCGTTCCGCCATCTCCGCGGCGTGACTGTAGTTGTGGCCGTCTGTGGGGCCATTTCCTCCTGCTGTCGGCAAGATCCTTCTCATGGGCGAAGGCCTTGGCTCCGGGGGCGGGGGCTTCGGTAGATCTTCGGCGGTTATCGATGTCGGTGAGGTGCTGGCTTTGCCTTCCATTAATCCTGGAACTTGTAGGCTGAGTTTGGGGTCCGTCTTCCGCTTCTCTGTTGGTGCTGAGGTGTAGGGCTGGGGCGATCTGGCTCGTCCTGGCGATCTGGCGTACTGCCGCTCGAGCTCCGCCAACCTGACCCAGGCATCGTGTTCGAGGGGCCCGGCGACTAGTTCGGCGAAACTCGTCCGCAAATCTTCCACGTTCCCCTCGCGGCTGAATCCGAATTCCTCCGCGAAGGACTCCAGCTCCTCTCGGCGACGTTTGTGTATCCAGCCGGTACTCACCCCTGGGTTGGCGACGAATTCTCCAGGGTAATACCCGCTGGCCTGTTCCTCTGTGTGGGATTCCATCGCTCCGATCGTTACTTGAGTTGGCTGTTTCGCTGGGCTTGCAGCTTTTCCTTCACTAGGGCACTGTGTCGAGCTTCGCGGCTGACGCTTCGAATTTCTTCTCGGGGTGACGGCACTGTTCGCGTTTCTCTGTCGCTGTGTCGCGCTTTCGTCTGCTCGTTGCGCAACTCTCGCCGTTGATATTGCGCTAGGTCGGGGTTTTCTTTGGGTTGTTCCCTTGTGTTCTTGCTCTAGCGGCCGTGGGGTTTTATTCCACAAACCCTCGCTGACGTTCCCTTGAGTCCCTGCTCGGGCGCCACTTGTGATGGACCTATTTCAGGCTGAGGTAAGCTCAGTCACGTCCAGCGGTCAATTCACAAGAAATTTGTAGAAATATGATGGAACCTTAAGGGCGGCGTCAGGGGGCGGCCTGTCGTAGAGAGGTGGATCGGGGCTAGAATGGGGGTCGCTCGTCGTGTATACGAAACGACCGTGGGGGCTTGGAGAGGGGTGACGTCGGTGCCTCGGCTGATTGGGGTGAACTTACGCAATCGGGTGTTTTTACTTTACAAGTTTGACACTTTATTGTATTTCTTAGCGGTTTAAATGACTTATTTTTAATTGATGTCTTCTGGTGAGTTCCGGGTACCGCGTCTGTACTCCGGACTGGGTCTCTGCGTAAGTTGTCTTCTGGTTTCCAGTCGGCGTCTATTTATACGCCGATGGGCGCTGTGTCAGCGGGTTTGAAAGTGCACTTCCGTGTTGGGGTGCACTTCGCTGTTCTGGCGATCGCGGGCGAGCTGGCGGGTTTGCCGTTGGGGGCTCGTCGTGGGCTTCCGCGGTGTCATCGTTTTGTAGCCGATGAACCCGGAAAACTGCGCCTGGCCGGTTGCTTGGTCTGGAGTGGTGGAAGTCAGCGTTACGAAGTCGGCGCCAGTCAATCGGTGGCTATGTGTGGAGGGGGGTTGCTCGCGTACTAAATCACTTTGCGTTGGGCGAGGTGTTGCATTTTAGTAGCCGGGTTTTTATAGGGCGTTGGGAGAGGCTTTGTAGCGAACCCTTTTGGGTTCGTTACAATGTTTTGGATCCAGACTTCTGTGATATGTCACTGCTCCAAAAATATTTCAAAACTTTGCCCCGCCCAATTCCGCTCCACAAAGGGCGAAAATCTGTGGCATCCACAATTTCGACGATACGAGAAAACTAAAAACTCAGATTCGTAGAAGATGACTATATCTTCTAGAGTGCAAAATCTGAACCAGATCGTATAATTATTACAGCCAGAATCACGAAAACAATTTCACTCTTTCTCGCTCTGTCTCACTCTAACACACAGGTTTCATGGTCGGTTTTGCCAATTGCAAAATATGAGTTCAAGGATCTCAGAACCCATAAGAGCTAGAGCAACCAAATTTCGTATCCACACTCCTGTGATATCGGACCTTGACCGTTTTGTGTCAAAATTTCGCCGCACCCCCTTCCGCCCCCGTAAAGGACGAAAATCTGGGGCAACCACAAATCTCAGACTATTAAGGCTAGAGTAACCAAATTTGGTATCCGCACTTTTGTTAGATCTCACTATAAAACGTATATCTCAGAATTTCGCCCCACCCCCTTCCTCCCCCACAAAGGACGAGAATCTGTTGCATCCACAATATTGCAGATTCGAGAAAACTAAAAACGCAGAATCATAGATAACGACCATATCTATCAGGTTACTGAATCTGGATCAGATCAGATAATTTTTATAGCCAACAGGAACAAATCAATTTGCAGTGGCTACGCAGCGCCCGACGTCACGCACAGACTGATTTTCTGTCTCTCTCGCACGCACTCTTTGTCGTTTCGTTTAATATTAGCGCCGTCTGCCGGAGGAGAGCCATACTGACTTAGTATCGGGTATAACTGTAGAGTTGCGGTGTCCGCAGCAACTCACAACGTTCCCCCTCGTTTTTTAATCTTTTCGTCTTCACTCGAGCTTTCAATTTTTTGCACAAATACCTCTTGATAAAATTGGAAATTCCAGGTGCTGTACTCTCCTCTTCTTATGCTGGATGCTCCACTTGGATCTCCTTAGGTAGATGGTATATGTATATCTCCTTTTGTATATAGCTGCAGACAGGGTATTGCACGACCGACGCGGTGATTTTTAGTTTTGTTTGTTGAATTATTGCACACACATCGCGGTCAATTTGGCAATTTAGCTGCAGCACATATGCATGTAGTATGTACATGTATGCATGTACATGTAGGTATAATAGATTTTGGCTATTGATCTTTTCTCCACTGTGTCACTGTCACTTTTGACTTCCACTTTAATTAATACGTTTAAATTGCAAGTCCACCCGGGGGCGCCATGAAAATTTAGAATAGTTTTTCTAAATAAAAGATACCGAAAAAACTTGGGTGACTGAAATTTTTGTATTCGACTTCTCTTCATGTATTCAAACAATTTCTTCTGCGCCTATCTTAACTACGGTGGCAAAGCGGGGCGAATTCGCCAAGAGCGAGAGAGCGAGCTTTTATTGCGCTCCCGCTTTGCCATAGCCTAACTTACACTAGACTTCATAAAATACTATCCCAATAACAATTATTATTAGCCAAATGGCGCTACAACAACATATAAACATATTAATTATATTTATTTTAATTCTAACAGGAGGACAAGCAACAACGGAGCACCAGCGGGCATAACAACGCAATGCGAACATTACTCTGTATACCGGCCGGCTCTGCTGTCCCCCTGTGTGTTGTTTATTGGCTGGATGTGAGTATTGGCAGGCATCGTGGGCAATGATGGTGTTGCCGATGGCGAGCGGCTCTGGTCCCGCCGCCCACGTTGCATCTGTCTGTTGGTTTGGTGCAGCAGACCGAGTGGCACTGGTCCGGCCACCCGAAAATGCATTTTCCAGTTGTTGGCATTGACATCGGTATGTCATGCCAACGTATCGTGTTATTGGCCGCATCCGAGTGGCTGCTGGTCCGGCCACCAGTTGTCTCACCAGAGCTACTCACAAAATTGGCTGCAGCAAATGGCAAGGGCACAACAGCCATGCACCCACTCCAACCAACAGCAGCAGCAGTCCCTGCTCCTCTGACAACATCATCAGCCGCCGACAATACAGCAACAGCAGTAGCCATATCGGACACTGACCCGGATATGGACATGGACGACGACAGCCAATGGACCGACGAAGAGCCTTACGATGACCTACGTAAGTTCCTAAATGGACAATCCAGGGGCGACTTCGAAAGCGAGGGATTAAACGACGTCTACTGATTGCGCCGAATAGCAGAAGTTTAATGCCAATAAAACCTGAAAATAGACAAAAATTAAACACAATTAACAATTAAATCACCCACACTGACGAAAAACTGACAAAACACACGAAAATCACACGTACCTGCCAATAAACAGACAGTGCTGACCAACAAGAAGCTGCCTCGCCATCAACATCAACAATTTCCTGCCAAAGGGGCGGAAAAGGAGGCCTTCTTCGATGACGCTGCCGACTGACCATGGCCGTGACGTCACGCCACTCCGAACCAACAGCTGCCATTTCCAACGACGACACAGATGCTGGCGCCTGTTGCCGCTCCACTGGGTCGCACCCGTCTCTCGGTCATTATGTGAGGGCGGGATGGCCCGGTGTTGAGCCGCCGGACGCCAGCAAATCCTGCAACGAAAGAAGAAACAGGAGGGAGAAGCAGACTGCCAAAACACACAAAATACTCACCTGCTGTTTTACGCCAACACCAACCAGACAAGGGTCGCCACAAATAACATCCAAACGCCGACAAGTACCTGCAAATAAACACAAATTAAATCACACGCCAAAACGAACACCTCCTCAACTGGGTGGCCGGACCAGCAACAACTCAAAATTACACCATCAACCCGACGATGAACGTGGCCGAGGAGGCCAGGCCAATTCTACTGACAACGCATACTTGTGGCCGGACCAGAGCCACTTGGATGCGGCCAATCAACAAAATCAACAAAATCGACAACGCATCCTGGTGGCCGGACCAGCAGCCCCTCGGATGCGGCCAATAACTCGGACCATTGCCATCACGCATCGACGCCAACTCCAACATCATTGACATTGCATCGGGTAGCCGGACCAGTGCCATTCGGATGCAGCAGCCAATCATCCAGACAGATGCAACATGGGCGGCCGGACCAAAGCCGCTCGCCATCTCCAATATTTGCCCACGCTGCACGTCTACACCAAAAATCAAGCCAGCAAACACAACGCACAGGGGGACAGCAGAGCCGACCGGTGTTCGGTCAAACTCCTTTAAGGAACAAGTATTCAAATGACCCTCGTAAAATAGAGAGCCTACGCTCACTTTTTGTATTTACTCTCACCATGAATGTACTAAATTCACCACTGTATTCTCTCTCTTATGCCCAGTACTCAAGCACTAAGATTTGTAATAAATAGTTATTGCCTAATGCTCAACTGGATCGATCGACTTTTCTCTTTCATGTATAGACTTTGATTCGTTTGCAGAAAAAACGAGGGGGAACGTTGTGAGTTGCTGCGGACACCGCCACTCTACAGTTATACCCGATACTAAGTCAGTATGGCTCTCCTCCGGCAGACGCCGCTAATATTAAACGACACGACAAAGAGTGCGTGCGAGAGAGACAGAAAATCAGTCTGAGCGTGACGTCGGGCGCTGCGTAGCCACTAAAAATTGATTTCTTGCTTTTGGCTACAAAAATGATCCGATCTGATCCAGATTCGGCAACCGGATAGATATGGTCATTCTCTATGATTCTGCGTTTTTAGTTTACTCGAATTTGCAATATTGTGGATGCAAGAGATTTTCGTCCTTTGTGTGGGCGGAAGGGGGTGGGGCGAAATTTTGAGATATACGTTTTATAGTGAGATCTAACAGAAGTGTGGATACCAAATTTGGTTACTCTAGCCTTAATAGTCTCTGAGATTTATGAATATCCCCAGATCTGCATCCTTTGCGGGGGCGGAAGGGGATGTGGCGAAATTTTGAAACAAACTCGTCTCGGTCCGATATATTAGGAGTGTGGATACCAAATTTGGTTGCTCTAGCTTTTATAGTCTCTGAGATCTAGGCGCTAATGTTTTACTCTAAACAAAGCCGCCTATGCTACCTGTGTGTTAGAGAGAGACAGGGCGAGAAAAAATGAAATTGTTTTCTTGATGCTGGCTATAATAGTAATACGATCCAATTCAGATTCTGCAGTCTAAAAGATATGGTCATTCTCTACGATTCTGCGTTTTTAGTTTTCTCGTATCTTTAAAATTGTGGATGCCACAGATTTTCGCCCTTTGTGGGGGCGGAAGTGGGCGGGGCAAAGTTTTGAAATATTTTCGGAGCAGTGACATATCGCAGAAGTCTGGATCCAAAACATCGTTGCTCTAGCTCTTATAGTCTTTGAGCATTAGGCGCTGAAGGGGACGGACAGACGGACAGACGGACGGACGGACAGACAGACATGGCTCAATCGACTCGGCTATTGATGCTGATCAAGAATATATATACTTTATGGGGTCGGAAACGATTCCTTCTGGACGTTACACACATACACTTTTACCACAAATCTAATATACCCCAATACTCATTTTGAGTATCGGGTATAACTAACACACCCCCATCCGTGAATTAACATTAATGCGGAAAACGCTCCGTGTATAAACATTTTGGCGCCCAACGTGGGGCATGTGTGTTATGTTAATTCTTAATCGCAATCTACAAAGGCAACAGTTACAACATTCCCTCGTCTCGCAGCTGCAATCGAAAGTTCCGAAAACCGTATCAGAATTGTTCGTCTAGATCGCGGGATCGTTGTCCTCGCCTTGCTCTCGCCGTTCTCGCTTAATTTTATCATTCGCTTGACACCCACAACGCATTCAACGGCGCTTGCATTCTCGGTTCGTTCGCTTTGCAGCTACCTGCTTTGGTCCATCGATCAACGCATTCTTTCTATTGGAATTCCACCGCTTCATTTTCGTTTTGCTTTCTTTTCCGCTGCTGGAACTTTCGCTGACTCTTCGCTTTGGAACTGCGCTCATCTTTGCTGCCCTCGCTCTCACCGTTGGATTTGTGCTCTAGCTGCTGCTGCTTGCTGCGTTTTTTTGTTGTTGTTATTTTTGGAAGCTCTAGTTCTGTGTCAGCGTAATTACACTACACAACAAAATGAGGACGCTCGAAGACTTAAAACGGCAACGGAGCAGTATAAAACGAAATATAACTCGGATCAAATCTGTGGTAGATGCTAAATAGGAAACCCCGATATGCAATGATGAGCAACCGCTATCGGTTGATTATCTTAGAAACGTATTTCAAGAATGTTTTAAATGTCCAAGCTAATATTGAAGACCTTAGTCCGAATGATGAAGGACGGGCAGATTTGGAGGATACATACATAGCAATCAAGCTATCCATAAAGGAAAAAATGGGAGGAGATCTGAACGCCAGCATTGTTGCGCCGTACTACCACCCACCGCCAGTGAAGTCATCGTTACCAAGGTTGTCGCTACCCACTTTCGACGGAACATATGCAAACTATAAGAATTGCATTCACTCGTTCGAGCAAATTGTTGTGCGTGAGTCTGGATTGTCTAATATAGAAAAGTTTAATTATTTGCTGACCTGCCTCACGGGGCCGGCATTAGATACAATTCAGGCATTCCAGGTTACAAGCGAAAACTATCCGAAGGCCTTATCAAAAGTCGTTTTGATAATCCTACTCTTATATTTTTAGAAGGTATTGAGGCATTGTTTGCACTACAACCTGTGTAAAGGTCAAACAGTCAGCAGCTTCACAGCTTAGTGCATAAGGCATCCGCTATCTTAAGCTCGCTGGAGTCCATCGGCAAACCTGAGAACATTGTTCACGCTATGATTATATATATTATAATGGAAAAGTGTGATCAGCAAACTCGGAACAAGTGGAAGGAATCGCAGGACTACAAAACTCTGCCAACCTGGCTAGCATGCACACAGCTTTTGGAACGCCACTGTCAGTTTCTCCATTCGTCTGGAAACTCGGCTGCTACTTCGTCACAACGAAAGGCTGAATCCAATAAGTCAAATCGTCATTCTAATCACCAAATAAACTCGTCGTTTGCTATCACTAATCCGTCTTGTACACTTTGTTCTAGTTCTGGCCATAAAATCTCTAATTGCGCTCAACGGTACGACAATGCAAAACGCCTCGGTCTCTGCATCAATTGTCTTGGAAATGGTCATAGAGTTGCGCAATGTTCATCGACTCATCGTTGCCGATCCTGTAATCGGAATCATCATTCATCTTTGCATCACTCTCAGCCGCAACAGCCACCCCAATCATCAGCAGGACAATCTTCAACTACTGAACCGGTACTAACAGAAGTGTGGATACCAAATTTGGTTACTCTAGCCTTAATAGTCTCTGAGATTTATGAATATCCCCAGATCTGCATCCTTTGCGGGGGCGGAAGGGGGTGTGGCGAAATTTTGAAACAAACTCGTCTCGGTCCGATATATTAGGAGTGTGGATACCAAATTTGGTTGCTCTAGCTTTTATAGTCTCTGAGATCTAGGCGCTAATGTTTTACTCTAAACAAAGCCGCCTATGCTACCTGTGTGTTAGAGAGAGACAGGGCGAGAAAAAATGAAATTGTTTTCTTGATGCTGGCTATAATAGTAATACGATCCAATTCAGATTCTGCAGTCTAAAAGATATGGTCATTCTCTACGATTCTGCGTTTTTAGTTTTCTCGTATCTTTAAAATTGTGGATGCCACAGATTTTCGCCCTTTGTGGGGGCGGAAGTGGGCGGGGCAAAGTTTTGAAATATTTTCGGAGCAGTGACATATCGCAGAAGTCTGGATCCAAAACATCGTTGCTCTAGCTCTTATAGTCTTTGAGCATTAGGCGCTGAAGGGGACGGACAGACGGACAGACGGACGGACGGACAGACAGACATGGCTCAATCGACTCGGCTATTGATGCTGATCAAGAATATATATACTTTATGGGGTCGGAAACGATTCCTTCTGGACGTTACACACATACACTTTTACCACAAATCTAATATACCCCAATACTCATTTTGAGTATCGGGTATAACTAACACACCCCCATCCGTGAATTAACATTAATGCGGAAAACGCTCCGTGTATAAACATTTTGGCGCCCAACGTGGGGCATGTGTGTTATGTTAATTCTTAATCGCAATCTACAAAGGCAACAGTTACAACATTCCCTCGTCTCGCAGCTGCAATCGAAAGTTCCGAAAACCGTATCAGAATTGTTCGTCTAGATCGCGGGATCGTTGTCCTCGCCTTGCTCTCGCCGTTCTCGCTTAATTTTATCATTCGCTTGACACCCACAACGCATTCAACGGCGCTTGCATTCTCGGTTCGTTCGCTTTGCAGCTACCTGCTTTGGTCCATCGATCAACGCATTCTTTCTATTGGAATTCCACCGCTTAATTTTCGTTTTGCTTTCTTTTCCGCTGCTGGAACTTTCGCTGACTCTTCGCTTTGGAACTGCGCTCATCTTTGCTGCCCTCGCTCTCACCGTTGGATTTGTGCTCTAGCTGCTGCTGCTTGCTGCGTTTTTTTGTTGTTGTTATTTTTGGAAGCTCTAGTTCTGTGTCAGCGTAATTACACTACACAACAAAATGAGGACGCTCGAAGACTTAAAACGGCAACGGAGCAGTATAAAACGAAATATAACTCGGATCAAATCTGTGGTAGATGCTAAATAGGAAACCCCGATATGCAATGATGAGCAACCGCTATCGGTTGATTATCTTAGAAACGTATTTCAAGAATGTTTTAAATGTCCAAGCTAATATTGAAGACCTTAGTCCGAATGATGAAGGACGGGCAGATTTGGAGGATACATACATAGCAATCAAGCTATCCATAAAGGAAAAAATGGGAGGAGATCTGAACGCCAGCATTGTTGCGCCGTACTACCACCCACCGCCAGTGAAGTCATCGTTACCAAGGTTGTCGCTACCCACTTTCGACGGAACATATGCAAACTATAAGAATTGCATTCACTCGTTCGAGCAAATTGTTGTGCGTGAGTCTGGATTGTCTAATATAGAAAAGTTTAATTATTTGCTGACCTGCCTCACGGGGCCGGCATTAGATACAATTCAGGCATTCCAGGTTACAAGCGAAAACTATCCGAAGGCCTTATCAAAAGTCGTTTTGATAATCCTACTCTTATATTTTTAGAAGGTATTGAGGCATTGTTTGCACTACAACCTGTGGAAAGGTCAAACAGTCAGCAGCTTCACAGCTTAGTGCATAAGGCATCCGCTATCTTAAGCTCGCTGGAGTCCATCGGCAAACCTGAGAACATTGTTCACGCTATGATTATATATATTATAATGGAAAAGTGTGATCAGCAAACTCGGAACAAGTGGAAGGAATCGCAGGACTACAAAACTCTGCCAACCTGGCTAGCATGCACACAGCTTTTGGAACGCCACTGTCAGTTTCTCCATTCGTCTGGAAACTCGGCTGCTACTTCGTCACAACGAAAGGCTGAATCCAATAAGTCAAATCGTCATTCTAATCACCAAATAAACTCGTCGTTTGCTATCACTAATCCGTCTTGTACACTTTGTTCTAGTTCTGGCCATAAAATCTCTAATTGCGCTCAACGGTACGACAATGCAAAACGCCTCGGTCTCTGCATCAATTGTCTTGGAAATGGTCATAGAGTTGCGCAATGTTCATCGACTCATCGTTGCCGATCCTGTAATCGGAATCATCATTCATCTTTGCATCACTCTCAGCCGCAACAGCCACCCCAATCATCAGCAGGACAATCTTCAACTACTGAACCGGTACTCCAACCATACGGTTGGATACGGGTCATCAAGCTGCTTCACACTCTCATATGGAGATCGCAGCAGATGATCAAATTTTGTTGGCAACAGCTATGGTTTTGGTAAAGGATGCCACAGGTGAATACAAACTCGGTAGAGCGTTGCTTGATTCATGTTCTCAGGTTAATTTTGTAACCGAATACTTTGCACAAAAGCTTCGTCTTCGTCGTGAAAAACACCACATTGGAATTCGCAGTATAGGAGTAAGGGATTACTAGTTTGAAGGCTCGTACGACTACCTCAATTAAGTCACGTACTTCCGGCTATCAGCTCACTCTCCAGTTTGGAATTACATCCCAGATTGCCTACCAGCCAGATAGTGAGATCGACATATCGAATTGGAACCTACCAGCCAACACTTCATTGGCTGACGAATCGTTCTAAAGGACTAAACGTATTGATCTGTTACTGGGGACCGAAGCCTTCTATGGAGCTCTAGCTGTTGGCCAGATTCGCATTGGTCCAGATCTTCCCACTTTGCAGAAGACTCTTTTTGGTTGGGTTGTTGCTGGGAGGTACCAGCGCCAATATAACAGACAGCCACCATTGTGCCTGGCGACTGTAGAAGAGTCGATCGACAAGAATTTGCAGCAATTATGGAAAGTAAACTCATTTGTCGATCCAAGCGCTAGAATGCTCCCAAATCATCGTCGCTGTGAGGACCATTTCAGGGACACAACACATCTGGATGCCAGTGGGCGGATTGTCGTTCGCTTGTCATTTCAAGAAGATCCAAGTTGTCTTGGAATTCCTTCAATACAGATCGAACTCGATTTTTTGCCATTGAGAGACGTCTCGCTCGTCTACCGGAAATTCGCTCGCAGTATATCTCGTTCATGCAGGAATATGAAAGTCTCGGCCATATGTGCCTCGTACTGAATCCTAACTTGGAGGAACCGCATTATTATATACCCCACCATTTCGTTCTGAAACCAAGCAGTACCTCGACGAAGCTCAGAGTTGTCTTTGACGCGTCTTGCCGTACAACATCTCAAAGGTCACTTAACGATCTACTTTTAGTCGGCCCTACCATTCAGGATGAGTTGTACTTGCAATTGCCGCGGTTCCGCATGCATAGGTTCGGCATCACAGCCGACGTCACAAAAATGAACAGGCAGGTACTTGTGGGTGAGAAGGATAGAAAATTCCAGTACATTTTGTGGCGAGCATCTCCAAATACGGATCTTCAAACCTACCAACTCAATACAGTGACATATGGGACTGCGTCTGCCCCATTTCTCGCAACTCGTAGTTTGCATTACTTGGCTGAGGATTGTAAGGATGCATGGCCATTAGGGGCTGCTACTGTTAAAACCGCATTTTATGTTGATGACCTTTTGTGTGGTGCTGATGATATAGATACACTCTTCAAACTAAAAACTGAAATCACATCAACTCTCGCTCGTCGTCAGTTTCCATTATGCAAGTGGCATTGAAATCATCCAGGCGTGATGGAAGACGAATCTACCAAGGAATTAAACATTTCAGAAAACTCAGTCAGCAGCACACTCGGCGTAACTTGGCATCAACGAAGTGATGCATTTAGTTTCACATTCAATCCAAAGGAAGTCTATCCCACTACCACAAAACGAACAATTTTGTCTACTGCGTCGTCGCTATTCGATCCAATCGGTCTGCTATTACCGTTAGTCATTGTCTCTAAGATCATTCTTCAGGAGTTGTGGCTTTTGAAACTCGACTGGAACGAGTCTGTCCCCAGAATTTAAGCCACGCATGGAGCAAGTGTTTGGAATCGCTGAATTCACTGTCGTCACTAGCGGTACCTCGTTTTTGTTTGCAGCCTGATACTAGGAGCATTCAAATTCATGGATTTTGCGACGCATCGATTCGGGCATACAGCTGCTGTGTTTATGTGCGCACGGAGAATTCGCTTGGACAGGTCACAGTGAAATTGTTCACTTCTAAGTCAAGAGTAGCACCAGTGAAGAAACAATCTCTTCCGAAGCTTGAACTATGCGGCGCACATCTACTTTCTCAGTTGTATAACAAAGTCAAGGCCATATTCAGTAAACACACTATCACATCTTATTTTTGGAGCGACTCACAGCTCGTATTGCATTGGCTGCAACAACACTCAGTCACCTTATCGACCTTTGTTGGAAATCGAGTGTCCGATATTCAGGATTTAACGTCTGATGGAAAATGGCGCTATGTGCCAACACATCAAAACCCTGCTGATATTCTGTCGCGAGGCTGTAATGTGAGCGAGTTGATAAAGTCTCCATGGTTATCGGGTCCTACGTTTCTAGTCGAAGATTCACTAAACTGGCCCGCCACTGGTGGAAAACTTCATATTGACATGGACGTGGTTAACTCGGAGAATCGGAAAAGTTTGTTTACTGCCGCACACGAGACAAATAATATCCTCAACATCGTCGATAATATCAGCTCGTACAATCACAGTCTGCGTCTCATTGCTTGGATGATTAGGTTCATAAGGAGATGTCGGAAGCAATCGACGTTTACCACAACCTCAACGACTCCAGATAAACTTCGTTTTGCTTCACATTGCCTTATTTGGAACATTCTGTTGGAATACGCCTATTCCCACATTCAAATAATAACATTAAATAATATTATCGATATGTTAGGTATTATTATTATGAGTTAGTCTGGTCACACTTGAAGTGTCGATGCTCTCTCTTCTTTTGTGATCTCAAGTGTGTGGACCGGTGTTGCAGCAAAAAGTAATCAAGAAATACATAAATAATCTTTAAAGAAAAACATAACTTGGTACTGTCTTCCGTTTACTAATTGTCATAGCTAGTCTACCAATAGGTTATGGGCCCAGTCCACGCCAATTTAAATAAATTAAATTAATAACAAATAGTTGTGAAATTAGTTCCGCGTGAGTTCTTGTGTAGTTTTTATACCCGATACTCAAAATGAGTATTGGGGTATATTAGATTTGTGGTGAAAGTGGATGTGTGTAACGTCCAGAAGGAATCGTTTCCGACCCCATAAAGTATATATATTCTTGATCAGCATCAATAGCCGAGTCGATTGAGCCATGTCTGTCTGTCCGTCTGTCCGTCCGTCCGTCTGTCCGTCCCCTTCAGCGCCTAATGCTCAAAGACTATAAGAGCTAGAGCAACGATGTTTTGGATCCAGACTTCTGTAATATGTCACTGCTCCAAAAATATTTCAAAACTTTGCCCCGCCCACTTCCGCCCCCACAAAGGGCGAAAATCTGTGGCATCCACAATTTTAAAGATACGAGAAAACTAAAAACGCAGAATCGTAGAGAATGACCATATCTTTTAGACTGCAGAATCTGAATTGGATCGTATTACTATTATAGCCAGCATCAAGAAAACAATTTCATTTTTTCTCGCCCTGTCTCTCTCTAACACACAGGTAGCATAGGCGGCTTTGCTTAGAGTAAAACATTAGCGCCTAGATCTCAGAGACTATAAAAGCTAGAGCAGCCAAATTTGGTATCCACACTCCTAATATATCGGACCGAGACGAGTTTGTTTCAAAATTTCGCCACACCCCCTTCCGCCCCCGCAAAGGATGCAAATCTGGGGATATTCACAAATCTCAGAGACTATTAAAGCTAGAGTAACCAAATCTGGTATCCGCACTTCTGTTAGATCTCACTATAAAACGTATATCTCAAAATTTCGCCCCACCCCCTTCCGCCCCCACAAAGGACGAAAATCTGTTGCATCCACAATATTGCAGATTTGAGAAAACTAAAAACGCAGAATCATAGACAACGACCATATCTATCAGATTGCTGAATCTGGATCAGATCAGATCATTTTTATAGCCAAAGGAAACAAATCAATTTGCAGTGGCTACGCAGCGCGTGACGTCACGCTCAGACTGATTTTCTGTCTCTCTCGCACGCTCTCTTTGTCGTGTCGTTTAATATTAGCGGCGTCTGCCGGAGGAGAGCCATACTGACATAGTATCGGGTATAACCGTAGAGTTGCGGTGTCCGCAGCAACTCACAACGTTCCACCTCGTTTTTTTTTATTATTGAAAAGAATAAACGAATACCAGATAATTTAAAAAAAAAAACCTCCCAACATTGTAGAAACCAATTTTTGAGAGAAAATCATCACCATGGGTTGGTTCGGTTCTGACGATAGTCAGACCAAAGACAATACGGCCAATGTGGTCAATAATGTCAAAATAATAGACCACAGGGATGATCTCAATGCACTCTGGTTATTACTTCTGATTTTAACCATTGTCAGTGTTTTACAATTCCTTTTAAAATTGTATGTAAAACATAATAAGATAATTAAAAAGAGATATATGAGTAGGGCAAACAATTTAGATAGAGTATAAAAAAAAAAAATTGGTCTCAACGACCCCTACCTACATTTCAGGTAGAATTCCCGCCTTTAATATACTGTTACAAAGCCAAAATAAAATGTCTCGTAGAACAGCAGCAGCCATTAGTGCTACCCACGATAGGAATGAAAATTTCGAATATAGAGCTAAAGCAATCTTAGCCGTATTCCCCAATCCAATTAGCATATACGAGTTCGAATACTCATATATGAAAGAATATAATTTACCTTTTTCACCACTAATTCATTGTGATGCCACACAAAAGGGTATCGTATTATCAACCATACCCGGCATCCTCGTAAACAGCCAAATAATAGAAAATGAAATTCTAGGAAGAATTGTGATTGCTAATGTTAGATTGTCTTCCAATCGGAATGGACAACATTAAAAAACACATATGGACTGGCTTACGATCTGCGATAAAGTTTGCACTCTAAGAGCAGAATTCGATAAGTCATATAAATGCTTAACGCAGAACAGACCTACTCAAAATAGTACGGTCATTAAAAATACAACTAATTTGGTAAACAAATATAATGAGGTCAGAGAACTTTTTCTAGAGAACAAACAAATATTTACTGATATACATTGGTTTCAAGCTACAGACGTCTTCAAACGTCTAAGGGAACGATTAGTATTCGTTAGAGAAAAATTCAATCTAGACATACACATCCCAAATCTTCTAAACACAGCTGCGACATATATACCAGCTGTAGAATCGGAATCAAGGCCAATAAGTCCCAGGCCCCCGAATGTAAAAAATATTATCATCATATCGGAAGACGATTCTCGATCAAATAGATCGAACCATCCGGTAAACGACGACAAACCGTCGACTAGTTCAGCAAACAGCGTGGTTGGGCAAGAACCAACCACAATGGCAGACGAAACAATTGCCCAACGGGCATATATCAAAGATATTTCGCACGCCATTCCGGAATTTAATGGACAGAAACTCCATTTACAAAGATTCATTACGGCAGTCAAATTGGTCAATCTAACGAAAGGACCATACGAAAATTTAGCTATAGAAGTAATAGGAACTACATTGTATAAAATACAAGATGAAACCACCATTAACGCAATAATAAAGAAATTGCAAGACACTATTGTCGGAGAGTCATCAGATGTTATAAAGGCTAAAATGGCAAAAGTATGCCAAAAAGGCAAAACAGCCGCCCAATTCACAACAGAGATTGATGATATGAGAAAACTTCTAGAAGCATCATACATTGATGAGGGTTTGCCAGCGGAACACGCCGATAAGTTCAGCTGCAAAGAGGCCATTAGTACAATGGTTAAAAATTGCGAGCACGGCAGACTAAAAACAATACTAGAAGCAGGCACATTCCCAACAATGAATGATGCCGTAGCAAAATATATACAGTGTAGTACAGAGATGACTGGTAGTGCAAGTTCAATATTGTACACCAGACAAGGACAAGTCTACCGCGGTAGTAACTTTCGCGGTAACTATCGTGGTAGAGGAAATGGTCGTGGTTACAACCACAACCATATTTACAACAACAATAATTATAATAACAATAGAGGTCGTGTTGGCTATAGGGGAAATAACCGTAATAACGGTGGAACCTATAACAACCAAAGATACAATAGCAATGGAAACGCACGACAGAACAATGTTCGTGTTACCCAGACAGCTTCGGGAAACTCCCAAGATCCTTTAGATACACTAAATTAAAAAATCCAGCGGTTCACACAATCAACCTCAATCTTAATATATTCGTGGCATTCCTCAATTCTAAAACAGGAAAATAACTTACATTCCTTATAGATACAGGTGCCAATATATCACTATTAAAAGCAAATTCAGATGTCTTTAACGACATTCAAACAAAAAATAAAATAGATATTCAAGGAATAGGGGAAGGTATAATAACATCCCAAGGCCTTGCCCTAATAGAGCTACAGACAGATAAGTACATATGTAGTTCCACACAATTTCCATTTAGTTAATCAGAATTTTGCAATTCCGTGTGATGGAATAATAGGCATTGATTTCATAAAAGAATTAAACTGCCTAATAGACTTAAAACCTGCAGAGGATTGGTTAATAATACGACCAAATAATATAAAAATTAAAATTTATGTTCCAATAACATACAGTTCTGGTAACAATACAATTCTTCTACCAGCAAGATCACAAGTTGTCAGAAAAATAGAATTAACGTCCGATATAGAAAGCATATTAATCCCAAACCAGGAAATTCAACCTGGTATTTATGTAGCAAATACAATAACTTCAAAATATAATACATTTGTCCGATTGCTGAATACAACCAGTACCAACCAATTAGTACATATAAATAACATACACTATGAATCACTTTCGAATTACAAGGTAATTCAAACAACTCAAAAAATTCGAGAAAAAACTGTCATAGCTGAATTAAGCAAACATTTCCCAGTACAATTCGAGAAGCAATTAACTAAACTATGCACCAATTAATCAACGACAATATTGTCGAACCATCCGTATCAGAATACAACAGCCCACTTCTACTTGTCCCAAAGAAAGCCCTACCGGGTTCAGAACAAAAGAAATGGCGATTTGTAGTTGACTATCGTCAAATAAACAAAAAACTCCTGGCCGACAAATTTCCACTACCTAGAATTGATGACATTTTGGATCAACTAGGTAGAGCAAAGTATTTCTCATGCCTTGACTTAATGTCAGGTTTTCATCAAATCGAACTAGAAGAAAGTTCGCGAAATATAACGTCTTTTTCAACGAGCAATGGCTCATATCGCTTCACGCGGCTACCATTTGGTTTAAAAATAGCGCCGAGTTCATTTCAAAGAATGATGACTATAGCATTCTCTGGACTTGAAGCTTCGCAAGCCTTCCTGTATATGGACGATCTAATAGTCATGGGTTGTTCCGAAAAACATATGCTTAAAAACTTAACAGATATTTTTGAGATATGTAGGAAACACAACCTAAAATTACATCCACAAAAATGTTCATTTTTTATGCATGAAGTGACCTTTCTTGATCATAAATGCACAGATAAAGGAATCTTGCCAGATGACAAGAAATATGACGTCAGCGCTAGACGATTTATTGCATTTTGCAATTATTATAGACATTTTATTAAAAACTTCGCCGACTATTCCCGGCACATAATTATATTATGTAAAAAGAATGTCCCCTTTGAGTGGACAACTGAATGTCAAAATGCATTCCAATATTTAAAAGATAAACTTATGGAACCTACTCTGTTACAGTACCCCGATTTTCAGAAAGAATTTTGCATAATCACCGATGCTAGTAAACAAGCATGTGGAGCGGTTTTAACTCAAAAACATAACGGACTCCAACTCCCATTAGCATATGCATCACGTTCATTCACAAAAGGTGAAAGTAACAAAAGTACTACAGAACAGGAATTAGCAGCAATTCATTGGGCAATTACCCATTTTCGACCATATATCTATGGTAAACACTTTACAGTAAAAACGGATCACAGACCACTAACATACCTATTTTCAATGGTCAATCCCAGCTCAAAACTCACACGCATGCGGCTCGAATTAGAAGAATATGACTTTACAGTCGAGTATCTAAAGGGTAAAGATAATCATGTAGCAGATGCGTTATCAAGAATAACCATCACAGACCTGAAAAACATACAAAAAACGAATAAAGTCCTGAAAGTCACTACCAGGCAACAGAGTAGACAGAAATCCTGCGCAGGAAAAGAACAAATAGAATTGCCTAGGCGATCTATAACAAAAGCTTCAAAGCCCAACGTATATGAAGTCATCAACAATGACGAAGTACGTAAAGTAGTGTCCTTGCATGTAAATAATAATTTATGTGTTTTCAAACATGGAAAAAAAATCACTGCAAGATATGATGTTAGCGATTTGTATACTAATGGAACCCTTGACTTAGGTCAGTTTTTCCAAAGGCTTGAAACGCAAGCCGGTAAATAAAAAATCAGCCAACTCAAAGTGGCACCGTGGGAAAATATCTTTGAATACATTTCAATAGATAATTTTAAAAATATGGGCAATAAAATATTACGAACAATAAGAGTAGCGCTACTCAACCCGGTGACCCTAATTAAAAATGAAAAAGAAAAAGAAGCAATACGGTTTACATTACATGATGATCCCATACAAGGGGACATACAAGCATAACAAAAACCTTGGCCAAGGTCAAAAGACATTATTTTTGGAAAGGTATGACTAAAGAAATAACCAATTACATACGAAAATGTCCAAAATGCCAAAAAGCTAAAGTAACCAAACACACAATAACTCCATTGACTATTACAGAAACACCATACATGGCTTTTGATAGGGTAATAGTGGATACGATCGGTCCACTTCCTAAATCAGAACAAGGAAATGAATATGCAGTCACCTTAATATGTGACCTGACAAAATACCTTGTTGCTATACCTATTAGAAACAAAAGTGCAAATATTATTCTAAATTTATTCTAAAGTACGGTCCAATGAAGACGTTCATTACGGACATGGGAACAGAATATAAAAATTCAATAATTGAAGACTTATGTAAAAATCTAAATATCAAAAACATAACTTCTACTGCACATCATCACCAGACTGTAGGAACCGTGGAGCGAAGCCACAGAACATTTAACGAGTTCATACGCTCATACATCTCAGCTGACAAATCAGATTGGGATGTATGGCTGCAATACTTCGTATATTGTTTTAATACAACCCCCTCTATGGCACATGATTATTGTCCATATGAGCTAGTTTCGGTAAGACTTCAAACTTACCAGTTCAATTTAATACTATAGATAGAATAGCACCTCTATATAACATAGATGATTACTCTAAAGAGAGTAAATATAGATTAGAAATAGCATATAAACGAGCAAGGATTATGCTCGAGGAGCATAAAATTAAAAATAAACAGCTATATGACTTAAAGTTAAAAGATTTAAATTTAGCTGTAGGAGATAAAGTTTTATTGAAAAATGAAACAGGTCATAAGCTAGATTTTAAATATATAGGACCATATAGAGTAGAAAGTATCGGAGAAAGAGATAACGTCATAATCTCCGATAATAAATACAAAGCTCAGAAAGTCCATAAGGATAGGTTAAAGATTTGCAATTATTAATCATTTTTGGTATGGCCATACATAAATATAAACCATAAAAATATACTATTCTGCAATTATATTCAAATAACTTTTAAATTTTATCAATATTAATTAAAGTTCAATATTCTAATAATAGACTCAAAAAAAAAATCTATATATAAAATTTCTTTTTAAGAATACATAACTCATATATATAGTACAAGCTAAAAATAAAATAACTTCATTAGATTACGTTATTTTTCAAAAGGAGGGAGATGTAGTGTGCTGATATTAAATTAAATATAATATACACATTCATGTAAAGTATTCATTATTTCGAATACCCACTGTACCGACGGTACTTAAAGAATACACACTGTAACACTTTTTTTCAGTGTTTACGTAACAATAAAGTCCCAGACATTTTGGGTGATCGTATTACGATTCACTCAAGAATGCCTCGAGCGACCCAAGTGCAGCGTCAGCATGTTCCCATGACTTGACGGCACTAATATACATGCATATACACATATATCTTCCCTCGCGCTCTCGCTGCCAACAGCGCTGAGCATATTCACACATATACATACTAACATATAAGAGATAAGAACACATAGTTCTGCCGCTCCGCTGCCGGCGTCACTGGCAGCGCAGCTCCGCGGCTTTTGGCTTACAAAAGCCCAAAACACAATTGTAAAATTCAGAATAGAAAACCCAATAAAACAGATCGGAGGGTTGACCCCCAAAGATCCAAGAAAAGGATTGTACGTCGTTTACATGGCGACCGTGACAGGACCGATATACGTCCTACGCGATGGATCGATCTAAGGATTGCAAAAAAAAAAATTTCTAAAAAAGTGTTAAAAATAATAAAGACCTTTGTCGATATCAAAAAAAAAAAAAAAATAATACTATGTGATTTTTTTTTAAAAATCGGACACAGTCAAAAGAAAATTGATGAATTGGAAAAACTATTGAAATAGTGCTGTCCCCAGTGCCAGTGCCAAGGAAAACCCACAGCAGAAAGCCAAACTAGCCGTTTCGCCAGACCCATGCACGACTGCCGACGATATTACGCACAAACCCATGACTACAATGCGGCCAGAAATATATAATACCCAAGAAGATTTAACAGCCCCCGCTACAAAGAGCGTACACGCAACATAAAACCTGTGCGAAGACCAGCACCGGCCCCACCAGACTTAGCAAGGGCCAATAATATAGTGGCATACAGTGGCATTGGACCGCCCATCGTCGATGGACAGTAACACAAAAACACCAGCAGCAGAAAATGCTACCGAGCAAAGGGACGCACTCAGCCTACAAGAGGCCTTAGAAGTGTATCCAAACGATGGACCACGCCCACTCACAATAGCTGAGTACAGGGAAAGGCGAGAAAAAAGGCCAAGGAAGAAAACAAAGAGGGGCGGCCGGATCAAACGGCTGCTTCAACAACGACATCTGAAGCGGGACCTGGAAAAAACCTATAAAAATGAAGAGGACCGACAACGCTGCCAAGAGCGCATCAAGGAAATTAATAAACAACTTCGCCAATAAAAGAGCGAAGTAACGCAAATGAGCTGCAGAAATGCCATGCCTCATATTGCCAATAATTATAATTTTCTAAGTCAAGTTGAAGCACCCTTAAAGTGCAACTTGAAAATACTAACCTCTGTTAGGCTATTACTAAAACCATGTGATCGATGTTGAATTATATAATGAAAAACCTGTAAATCGATCACATGTCCCTTAACATTTTTTTCCTTCCTTCATTTTGGTCAAATATTAAAAAAAAATATATATATATAAAAAAAAAAAATTATATTGATGAAATTTTAAAAAGTAAAAAAAAAGAAAGGATATATAGATATATGTGTTCATGAAAAAAAAAATTTTTAATATTTATACCCGATACTCAAAATGAGTATTGGGGTATATTAGATTTGTGGTGAAAGTGGATGTGTGTAACGTCCAGAAGGAATCGTTTCCGACCCCATAAAGTATATATATTCTTGATCAGCATCAATAGCCGAGTCGATTGAGCCATGTCTGTCTGTCCGTCCGTCAGTCCGTCTGTCCGTCCCCTTCAGCGCCTAATGCTCAAAGACTATAAGAGCTAGAATAACGATGTTTTGGATCCAGACTTCTGTGATATGTCACTGCTACAAAAATATTTCAAAACTTTGCCCCGCCCACTTCCGCCCCCACAAAGAGCAAAAATCTGTGGCATCCACAATTTTAAATATACGAGAAAACCAAAAACGCAGAATCGTAGAGAATGACCATATCTTTTAGAATGCAGAATCTGAATTGGATCGTATTATTATTATAGGCAGCATCAAGAAAACAATTTCATTTTTTCTCGCCCTGTGTCTCTCTAACACACACGTAGCATAGGCGGCTTTGCTTAGAGTAAAACATTAGCGCCTAGATCTCAGAGACTATAAAAGCTAGAGCAACCAAATTTGTTATCCACACTCCTAATATATCGGACCGAGACGAGTTTATTTCAAAATTTCGCCACACCCCCTCCCGCCCCCGCAAAGGATGCAAATCTGGGGATATTCACAAATCTCAGAGACTATTAAAGCTAGAGTAACCAAATTTGGTATCCGCACTTCTGTTAGATCTCACTATAAAACGTATATCTCAAAATTTCGCCCCGCCCACTTCCGCCCCCACAAAGGGCGAAAATCTGTGGCATCCACAATTTTAAAGATACGAGAAAACTAAAAACGCAGAATCGTAGAGAATGACCATATCTTTTAGACTGCAGAATCTGAATTGGATCGTATTACTATTATAGCCAGCATCAAGAAAACAATTTCATTTTTTCTCGCCCTGTCTCTCTCTAACACACAGGTAGCATAGGCGGCTTTGCTTAGAGTAAAACATTAGCGCCTAGATCTCAGAGACTATAAAAGCTAGAACAACCAAATTTGGTATCCACACTCCTGTGATATCGAACCTTGACCGTTTCATGTCCAAATTTCGCCACACCCCCTTCCGCCCCCGCAAAGGACGAAAATCTGAGGCAACCACAAATCTCAGAGACTATTAAGGCTAGAGTAACCAAATTTGGTACACACACTCCTTTAAGATGTCACTATAAAACGTATATCTCAGAATTTCGCCCCACCCCCATCCGCCCCCACAAAGGACGAAAATCTGTTGCATCCACAATATTGCAGATTTGAGAAAACTAAAAACGCAGAATCATAGATAATGACCATATCTATTAGATATGTTCCAAAAGGAACAAATCAATTTGCAGTGGCTACGCAGCGCCCGACGTCACGCTCAGACTGATTTTCTGTCTCTCTCGCACGCACTCTCTGTCGTGTCGTTAAATATTAGCGGCGTCTGCCGGAGGAGAGCCATACTGACTCAGTATCGGGTATAACCGTAGAGTTGCGGTGTCCGCAGCAACTCACAACGTTCCCCCTCGTTTTTTTTTTGTAGCGTGTGTGTGTATAATATATACATACATAGAAAATGGAAAGAAATAAGCAACATATTCAGCCAGGCTCCGTTTTTCACATTCACAAAAGTTTTCCGATTTACTTTTGAAATCACATAAATTGGGGCTCTCTTTTTCCCATTCCGCAAGATTTCATCGTTTTCAAAACGAAAACATTTTCGTTGATGAAATGAAAAGTAAACGGCTTTTTATACAACAAAACGAACCTTAATTGCAAAAGGAAAAAAATAGATGACTTATTGATGCATTAACATAAACTTGATACCTATATCAGGGTAATTTAACTTGTGCTTTCTTTATAAATAATTTTATTTTAACCCAACCTAAAATTTGGCTCGGAAAAAACTGGCCACAGCAACAACAAATTTCGTTTTGGTGTAAGCAGCTGACGCATTCCGATTTGGTTATCGGAACGTTGGCAATTATTAAATTTTTGCGTATAACAGCACAAATGTGCATGTAACAGCTCAGACTGTGCCTGTAACATGCGCTTAACAGAACATCTGGGTGAGCACAGCTGTTTCCCGCCCAATTTAATTCGGACTTCAAAATGTAACATATCGATAAAAAAAAATATGTGAAAAATGGAACACCTTAAAACGAAAACGAAACGTTTTGGCTGAAAACGTAATCCGCAAAAGTAAATGAAAAACGGAGCCTGCCTGATTAAGCCTTTTTGTGGCGAGAAATATTCTATATGGAAATTTACCCAGTGGACCAAAACTTCGTAAAAGATATCGCAAACGAGAGCTAAGCGGAACTCAGCCGTGTAAAACTATCGAATTGAGATACGAAAACGATAAGAAAATGAATCACTAGTCGCTCAGTTTGTGGCAGTGAAAGTTTCATTTTCGGTAGCTCAAAAACGGATCTTTTGCGAGCCGTTTATGATATCTTTTGCGAGACTTTTGCGAGCCGTTTATGATATCTCTTGCGAGCCTTTTGCGAGCCGTTTATGTTACCTCTTGCGAGCCGTTTATGATATCTCTTGCGAGCCTTTTGCGAGCCGTTTATGATATCTCTTGCGAGCCGTTTATGATATCTCTTGCGAGCCTTTTGCGAGCCGTTTATGATATCTCTTGCGAGCCTTTTGCGATCGGTTTATGATATCTCTTGCGAGCCTTTTGCAATATCGTTTGCGAGCCTTTTGCAATATCGTTTGCGAGCCCTTTATGATATCTTTTGCGAGCGGAAAGTAATATGAAAAGGGACGCACAATTTTTTTTTGTTTTTTATAATTTTTAATTTTATTTTAATTAATTTTAATTTTTAATTTTGGTTGTACATAAATAGATTAAAAAATAATATTTGTGAATTCAATTTAATTTGTTTTTTCTCCTTCGACACTCTGTCCTGGGCGTATTGGAAAAATTTTTGCGTGATTCGGTCGAAATCGGCGTCTTCTAATGAAAATCTTTCCTTAAATCCCGCTGTAAACAAATAATCATGTTTATTATATTACAATATACATATTAATTTGAAAATAATACTTACTACGGATGGCTAGAGTAACCCGCAAGTTCCTAATGTACTTTTTCTCCTCTGTGCCCCGCCAAGAGCACTGTCGTGCGACCTCGTCGGACACAATTGTACGCCAAGAACTCCGAATCCATTTGTCGAATGCCTTCTCGCCCGACATCATTAACTCTGCGATCTGTCCAGAATTATTTTTGAATATATTTTTAGCTCGTGAGTTTCACGCAAAACACTTACCACATTTTTGAAGAAACTTTCTTCCTGCAAGTTATGCTCGAAATGATCCAATTCATCTATGGTTGTGAGCGGTTGGCAAGGCAGAACTACTTTGGGTTTGCGGATCTCACCACAAACCTTCGCCTTAATGGAGCCAATTTCGGAACGAAGAGCCACCATTTCCGCTGTGTTTCGGTCCAGTTTATTAATCATGATGTCCAATTTTTGGTCCAGTTTATTCATTTTTTCTATGATAGCTGTAATTAGAAATAATTTTTGAACATTTATTTGGGCAATATGAAGAAATTTTCTTACATGACTGCTGGGTGTCTGGAACATACTCATTTAGTTGTGCAATATTTCCAGAATCCATGTTAAATAAGTTCGTATAATGGTTCATCCTTTCTGGAATTAGTGAATTAATGGAAAAGGGGGGGGGGGGGGGGGGGGGATAAGAGCCTCCCGCCCTCAAGCTCACTTGGGGCATGTGCCCCTTCGCGTTGCCCGAACCGTGAGAGCATACTACTGCAGGTTAAGGGCAGTCCCATCCGGTGGCTTGGATGTATTTGGACAAGGTCCCTGGTTTGATTACGGATAGGTCCGAAATGTCCGTGAGGAAAGCGGCCCCGAGAATACGAAGACGACGATTTCCAAGGGCTGGGCAGTGGCAGAAGAAGTGGGGGACCGATTCCTCCTCCTCCTCGTCGCGACAACTCCTGCAGAAGTCGTTATGAGGGATTGACAGTCTAGAGGCGTGAGTGCCGATCTGCCAGTGTCCCGTAATGGCTCTAGTAACTGCAGAGCACTGTGCTCTGCTGAGTTTATACAGCTCTGCTGAGCGCTTCTTCGATCGATATGGCCATATCAATCTTGAGACTTTACAGGAAACGGTTTGCTGCCATCTCCTATTGGCATTTTGCTCGAACAATTCGTGCGTTAGGAGCCTGCACGTAGCCAAGGGCATCGCTACTTGCTCCCTCTCCGATAGGAGAGGAATCGTAGTACCCTGCCTGGCTAGCTCGTCGGCGGCGTCATTCCCCTCGATGTCCCTGTGGCCGGGGACCCATATAAGGAAGAGATCTAAGTGCAGAGACCTGCGGCAGTCATTTACAGTCGCTGAGTTCGACGATATTGAGCCTAGAGCTTTGATAGCTGCTTGGCTGTCCGAGAAGACGCACACTAAGTGCGTATCTAGGAGTAGTTTGGAGACGATCGAAATGGCCTCCTTGATGGCTTCAACCTCCGCTTGGAACACACTACAGTGATCCGGGAGCCTGAAGCAATGACTGATGTTCAGCTCGCTGCAGTAGACTCCGCCTCCCACGCGGCCGTCTAGCTTTGAGCCATCAGTGTAGAAGTGGACCGCATTTGCAGGCCCTGGTTCGCCCATCTCCCAGTCCTCCCTAGATGGGATTGATACCTGGAAGGGCGTCGAGAGGTGATCACTGGGGATACAGTAATCTGTCCTCTCTGGTAATTACGGGAGTCTCATCAGGATTCCCGAGTGCCCAACCGCGGATGCTTTCCACAGTCTGGCTTCTCTCATTCGGAGGGCGGAAAGTGTTGCCACCTTCTTTCCCATGAGATCAACCGGGAGGAGGTACAGCACAGTATCCAGGGCTTCCCCTGGAGTAGTGCGTAGCCCGCCAGTTATGCATAGCTCTGCCATGCGTTGAACTCTGCTGAGTTTATTGAGGCCTGTCCTTTTGTCCAAGGCTGGCCACCATACCACCACTCCATAGAGCATGATTGGTCGTATGATGGCGGTGTAGAGCCACCGAACTATATATGGGGTCATTCCCCATTTTAGTCCGATGGCTTTCCTGCAAGTATAGAGGGCCACTGTGGCCTTCTTTACTCTATCCTCTATGCTCAATTTCCAATCGAGCTTTCTATCGAGGATTAGGCCAAGATACTTGGCGTTGTTGCTGAAGACTAGCGTTTCCCCACATAGTCTTGGGGGAATCAGTGCCGGAACTTTGTACTTCCTAGTGAAAAGCACCAGTTCCGTTTTAGACGGGTTGACGCCTAACCCGCATTTGTCTGCCCATTTCGACATTTTCGTGAGAGTACTTGTCATGCACTCACACAACGTCTGCGGAAATTTTCCGGAGAATGCTATGGCAACGTCGTCCGCGTACGCCACCACGCGGCAGCCACCCCCCTCTATCTCCCGCAGCAGTGTATTCACTGCCACGTTCCATAGGAGGGGCGAGAGGACTCCGCCCTGCGGTGTGCCTCTGCTGACAAATCTGGTACACGTTGACGTCCCCAGTGATGCCTCAACCGTCCTGCATTGTAGCATCTGATCGATCAAGCTCACCGTCCTGGAGTCAACGCCCAGATCCGTCAGTGCGCCCGTGATGGCGGTCGGAGGATGTTGTTAAAGGCGCCTTCTATGTCGAGGAAGGCTACTAGGGTGTACTCCTTAAAATTAAGGGACGCTTCGATGATCGATGTGATCGAGTGTAGGGCCGTTTCGGTGGATCTTCCCTTCCGATAGGCATGCTGGGAGTCTGAGATCAGACTGGACGGAATGCACGCCGTTAGATGCAGCCCCAGGAGCCGCTCCATCGCCTTTAGAAGAAAAGACGATAGACTTATGGGTCTGAAATCTTTTGGGGCAGTGTGCGAGGGCTTGCCTGCCTTGGGTATGAATACGACTTTGTTGTCTTCGAGAGAACTCTGCGCAAGCGTGAGGCTTCTGAGTTACTCTCGATTTCGCTGCAGAACTTATGCCAGGAGGCGCGTTTGGCTTTTCTAAGTTCTTTGTTGTAGGTTGACAGACTGGCTTTGTACTCGGCCCAGTTTTGCTCAACGTTTTCAGCCTTAGCTTTATTGAAGAGTCTCCGGGAGGCTTTCCGGAGTTCACCTAGTTTCGGATTCCACCATTCAGGTTTCTTCCGGCCTCTGTTCTTGCCAGAGGGGCATGCTTTGTCGAGCGCCTTATTGCAGGCGTCGGTAAAGATCTTAAGAAGACGAGTCGTGGCCTCCGCGGAGAACTCCTCCTCAGATGGGGGCTCAGGGAGAACACGAGGTAGTCAGAATACCGAGTCCAGTTTGTCCGCCTGATGTTCCGGAATCGGACTGGCTTCGGCACTGAGAAGGAGAAGACAGTTTCCACGTACCTGTGGTCCGAGAAGGAGTGCTCTTCCAGGACCCTCCAGGATACAATGTTACGCTGTATCTCATGAGAGGCAAGCGTGAGGTCCAGGACCTCCTTGCGGTTTTTAATGATAAAGGTGGGATCACTACCCCGGTTTAATAAGACCATCTGTGTGGTCAGTAAGTAACTGAAAAGATACTCACCCCTTTCGTTTGTGTCAGTGCTTCCCCACTGACAGTGATGTGCATTGGCATCACACCCCACAATTAGGCCGATGTCCTTGGCCGAGCAGTCTGCGATTAGAGCCCGGAGAGGCGCGTGTGGCGGGGGGTCTGGTTGTTCATGCCCCATGTATGCGGAGCAGATCCTCAGTGAGCGCTCCTGGCCTTCGAGGCTCACTGCGGTGTGGTCTTCATTGCTGAAATTTGGGAGCAAAAATAAGTGCAACTCTCTTTTTGCAAGAATGCAGGTATGA
Organism: Drosophila persimilis; assembly: GCF_003286085.1. Lineage (NCBI taxonomy): Eukaryota > Metazoa > Arthropoda > Insecta > Diptera > Drosophilidae > Drosophila > Drosophila persimilis. The sequence continues at coordinate 142,394 of NW_020825458.1, read as the reverse complement.
GTGTTACCTGCGGTTTCAGCTACATATAGCTTGTAGTCAGAAGTCCTCAGACCGGAGACCCTGTTTCCGAGGATCCAGGGCTCCTGAATGAGGACTATGTCGGCTCCACCCTTGGCCAGGTGGAGCAGTAGAGCAGCGCATGCTGCCTTACAATGGTGGAGGTTTATCTGCAGGAGCGTCAACGACATTCCTGAGGCTCGCCTCCACCATTGTTACTTCTGGATCGCTGTCAGGGGACTCCGGCTCCTCCCCGACAACGATATGGCTGAGACCTCTGGCTAGGTCGTTCTCGTCGAACGCGTAGTCGTCCAGGATGTCGTCCGACATCATGGACGCCGCATCCGACGCCGGGTTATCTTCCTCGCACGAGGCCCCCTCTTTCAGGATCTCCGGCAGCTCCGGGTCTGGCTCGACCTCCGCTTGCCTGCCCTTGCGATCGGACTTGTACGTGGATATGGTGACCTTCTTATAGCCATAATCCACTACACCGTCCGACTTTGCGAGGAGATCTATTGATTCCTCATTTAGGACGAGGATAATCTGGCGCCTCTGCCCTTGGATATCCTCCACCTTTGCCACCTTCCAATCGGCTGTAGGAAGGTGGGGGTTGCAGACCTGCAGAAACCTGAGGATCTTCTCAGGCTCTGCAGGCTTAGCCGAGACCCACGCTCTGGCTCTCGGGCGACTAGGGACATCTTCCCACTTCACGGCCTCCAGTTTTGCCCCTGGATAGACCTCTTTTAGGGCCGCCACCGCCTTCATGTAGAGGGCCGCAGAGCGAGCGTCTTGGCAGGCGATGGCTTTCACCTTGCCTTGATGCCACCCTGCGTCCTCACACTTTGGCGGTGGTCCGCCGTTCTCCTCCAGTTCCAGCAGGAACCGGTCCTGGAGCTCGTTCTCCACCAGGTGCCACTTATCGCGGGGGACATGGCCGTCCTCGGCGCCCCTGTCCAGGACACCGATCAGGGTCTTGCCCCTCGCCACCTCAGCGAACGACCGGTTCCGGCTTTGGCTGGCTGGAACAGAGGAAGGATTGAGCAGGCCCACAGCCTCTGCTCCTTTCCTTCGGCTGACGCCTTGAAATTCGGGTCTTCGTTGGACAGGACGAAGGCCGCTCGTCTCCTGTCCTGGTACGACGGCTTTCCTCCCCGTGGTGCAGAGACGCTGCCCGCCGGGGGTCCCAAGGGTTCTTCGGTCCCGGTGCGCTTACCAGCCGCGATTACGCTCTGCTTGGCAGCCACCCCGGTATCCGATTCGCCCTTGGAGCCACCCGACTTGGAAGGACCCGATTGGCTTTTCGGGCCCCCCCTCGCTGCGGCTGCTGCCTGAAGACGGTGGACCGACTCAGTCTCCTTCCCCGTCTTCTTTGGACCCGGTTTCCCAGGCGCTGGTGCAGAGGGATTGGCTTGTCCCTCCGGTACTTTAAGAGGAGTACCGAGCTCCTTTGCGGCTTTGTTTGTTTTTAGATGTTTATTATTATTTGGCATAGTTATTCCCACGAGTAGGCGGGAAGGGGATGGTCACCCGAGGCATAGCCCGCTTGCCCCGGGAAGCCTGATTTAAACTGGAGGTCGGCAGGTATCCAGAGTCCGCATATTAGCGACCGGGCACCCCCCCCCGGCCATGCATCCCTCGGCATATAACAGTGTCACCTTGGATTGGGGTAATTTCACTGAGAGTTTTCTTCTCTCCGCCCGACTACCATTCGCCAGCATCCTAGCAGAGACATGACCGTGCTAGGACCTGTTTCCAGCCGCCCTCACGGGGAGAGTATAGTCGCACTTCCACCGGTGTGCACAGTTACGGCGGGTGACGGTTCGCTCGCAACCCTCTGTGTCCTAGGGGGGGTGTGAGACGCAGACCGCACCGGGTATTACTAACCGGAGCGGCTGCGCCTCAGTTCCGAGTTCACAGTTGTGCGAGCCGACCCGTCATCCGTTTGTCCCCCTGTAGCACCCGATGGCTGACGGCTACATCAGTATCTAATATGTGAATGATTTTTCCGGAAATTGTTTCTATTGGATGCTGCACTACATTTAAGTCGTAATTAATATTCTTTGAAGAAAATATGCCGACAAGGGTAGAGTCTATTGGGAAAATAAAAAAAGGTTCAAGATCAACAACTAATCGGCTATGCAACGTACTATTTTGAATGTCACAAATTTTAAATATTTTGTATGAAGTGCTATCTTTAATAAAGTAAAAACTATTTAATTCTTTCAAATCGAAAAATAAATCGTTGTAGGAAATTTTATTTGTGACATTTTTAAAATCTAATGGTTTCGTTTTAGGTACAACTTTCAAAATACTTCGCTCTACTATACGATTATACAATTGCTCTATTACAAAATCGGAATTTTTTAGCATATTTTTCAACAATCCTAGAAAATTTTCAAATGGAAAAGAGCTTGTCTCTAAAGAGCCGAAGGCTAGGGACTGTGTGCTTAAATGTGTTAGGCAATGAAAATTAAATGTAAGCATGGAAAATATATATAATGAGGGAATTTGTTTTACAAAATCATTGAGTAAACTGGAAGCAAGTGAATTTTTGGTGATACAATATTCTTTATGAAGAAGAAGTCGTATTCCTAGGCTGAGCAATAAAAAGTGATGATAGCGGGCTGTGTCTAAAGAGTTTTTCAAAACAATGCACTATGGTCCGAACGACCACTTTTGTTGGCCAAAACCTAATTTTTCAAAGTCAAAACTGAAACCTGGTTTTGATCGCTCTGCATTAGAAAAAGATCGACCATTAAATCTGCGTACCAGAAATTTCCATAGATGGCGCCACATTCGCAAAATCAGCTGTGCAACCCAACTGTTTTTATAGTAAAGCACGTGAAGGGAAAAAGTGCCAAATTAATAACCGTTTTAGATCTCTCAAAAATTGAAAAACGCCGAGACGTGATTAAATTTTTTTGATGAATCTTAATCTGTCGGGTTCTTACTACGTGTTTTAAGTTTTTAACTGTCTCTAGAGTTGTGATGTCTTTGTAATTGAAGGTTAAAGTGAGGCCTTCAACATGTGCCAACTTGTAATGAAAACTAATTTTTGAAAAGGTGTACAAAGTGAGTCCTACCTAGTCCCACCCTGAAACCTTTTCTGTGTCGTAGATTAATAAATTCTTTTTGAAATGTATATAGTTAGAAATGCCACTTTTTACCACAATTCTTGGAATTTGCATTAATAGAGCATAACCTCAAATTCGAAAATGCAGATTTGTTTGCCGTATGGAATTCAGAGAAGGGTAAAATTATCAATTATTTGAAAACGGATCTTTAGGCGACATATCATATGAAATTAATAAAGCTTTTGAAGATACCAGCAAGAAAATTTGTTATCGTTTGGCAACATACTGGAACAAATGCCGGTAAAATTCAAAGATGTTGGAACGAAAATATGTGGATTGCAATGGGTCCAGTATACAACAAAAATGTTCGGAATTCTGTGGCCTTAAATCTTTCAAGATCATCAAGGGATCTTGGCTTTCTATTAAATTCTCTAGGTATAAACTTTCGAAACGATATCAATTTGGAACTTATTAAGTTGATTGTATGCCGATCCAAAGAAAATTGGTGTCCTTTAACCCTTACTAATGCCACTAGTAATGTTTTCATAATGCCAAGACAAACTACATGCATATAATCAAAGGGAAACTGATTGACCATATCAATTGGCAAGTTTTCTAAAACTAATTTCTCCTGTAAGTTGTGATGTTTTGGCTGTAAGCGATTTCTGAAACTATAATCTGTTCGAGGTACGTTCTCCGACACTTTAAAAACTATTCGCCTTTGAAAACTTTCGCCCTTTTGAGTGCATTTGTTGCAAGAATAAAATCCAGAGTGATGTTTAACACCCAAAATATATGCACGAGCCGGTGCATCGCAAACAATGGATCTAATGCTAATATGAAGCTTTCTACTTTGAAAAATTATGCCATCCTCAATCAATTCTAATAACTCGTTTACAAATTCTTCTAAGTAAATATTGGGATCGCTGGGCTTGGAATTCCCTACATATATCCCAGCTACAAGAATTGGCTTTGTGCCATTGACATTAATTAAAATGGGCCAGGCTTGTTTAAGTGAACTTTTATATAATGGAAGTCCGTCCACATTAATATTTAAGCTAACGTTTGCAGATTCATACAAAAAACTACTAAGAAAATCAGTTAGCGCGTCTTTTACACCGTAGTGCACATAGCTTCCTGGAGCCACAGTCCTAATAATAATATTAATGTTCGATGTACTTTTATTGATATGCTTCGATTCGCATATATATTTCCTGCTTTTACGCTTAAATGGCATTTTTTATTAATATTAGTACTCCCCTGTGTATAAAAAAAAAATGGTGCGCAAAGTCAGTTCCAGCGAAAATTGTTATACATATTCGTTGACGCAGGTCGCCTGATGCACAAGAAGATGGCCAGAAAAAAATATATACACAGAATGTGTAGATTGTTGTCTTTTTGGGGTCTTACACTGCTCCCAAACTCAAATTTTGTGCACTATACTATACTATTAAATAAATAATAATTTACTTACCGATTTTTCCTTTTTTCACTATTTTTTTGATTTTACTCCCCGTTTACGTCCTTCTGCTGCGGTTTTTAATCACAAAATAACACCAAAGACTATACAATACCAAGATGCTGTTCCATGGCGGGTCCTAACATTAGAACCCAAAAGGCACGATGGAGCGCGCGGGGTTTCAATTCCCTTTTCGACTGTACTTCGTCTCTACCGCGACCCCGCTGCCCATCGGTTTCGTCTGTTCGGCAATTCTAGACTCTCGAGCCTCAGCACCGTCGAAGCGGTGGTCGCGGATCGCCAATGTCTTTGGAGCGGCACAGTGGGAAAATTCGATAGGAAAATTCTCTATTAGAATTTATCTAAAGCACTCATACAATTTTTTTACTATTTCAGCTGAGTCCCCACTGTGCCGCGCCAAAGACATCAGCGACCACGCTGCCCTACGGTTTCGGCCCGCAGACGATTCATATTTTGTTTTTGTATTCTTTCTCTCTCGTCTCGTTTTTAAGTCCGTTTGTGATAGTTTTGCGAGACTTTGTCGTCCCTCGGTTTTTGTCCGGTAAATGCTCTTTTCTAAGTCCGTCTGCGAGCATTTTGCGAGACTTCACTCATCGCTCCCGGATTTTTATCATTTCTAAGTCCGTTTCCGGACATTTTATGATAGTTCCGTTTTACTATCGCTTTTTGGTCCACTGGGTAGAATCAGAGCTTTGTTTGCTGAATTAGAGGTGCTCCAAGTAGTCGATAACATAATGCCTAACGAAGTAGATGATAATTGGAAAAAGGCAGAGCGATGTGCGAAGAGCATTTTAATTCAATATTTAGGCGACGCATTTCTAAAGCGTAGAAGCCTTGCGACGCAATTAACTGCACGTAAACGTTTAATAACACGCAAACTCTCAAGTGAAATGACACTTTCGAGTCATTTTGTTATTTTTGATGAAACAGTGAGTGAGTTGTTAGGGGCGGGCGCTAAAATGGATGAGATGGACAAAGTGGCACATTTGCTGCAGACTCTACCTTCAACCTATAATGGTGTCATCACGGCAATCGAAACTTTGTCAGATGAAACTCTATCATTAGCGTTTGTAAAAAAATAAATTGTTCGACTACGAGACCAAATTAAGAAATGAAAGTACTGATACAAGTAGTAAAGTCATGAAGGCAGTTGTAAGAAATAATAACAATTTTAATAATCGTAAAACGTTTGTATCTAGAAACACACGGCAAAAGATATTATTTAAGGGAAAAGCTAGAAGTAATATTAAATGCCATCACTGTGGCAAAGAAGGGCACATGAAAAAATACTGTTACCAGTTTATAAGGTTAAATCAAAACAAAGAAAATTATAAACATAATAAACAAGCTCAGCTTGCAGCATCGGGCCACGGGTTCGCATTTATGATGCGGAAAATGAAAAAGAGTGAAATAATGAACTCGGTTTTATACTCGATTCTGGTGCAACGGATCATTTGATCAATGATGACTCGCTGTACGCCGATTGCATCGAATTGGAGCAGCCAATTAAAATCGCTGTGGCAAAAGAAGGCGAGTTTTTATATGCCACTATGCGTGGAATTGTGCGGCTGCACAATGGACACAATATCACACTGGAGGATGTGCTCTACTGCAAGGAGGCAGCAGGAAACCTCATGTCTGTCAAGCGTCTGCAACAGGCAGGGATGTCAATTAAGTTTGACTGTGGTGGTGTCTCCATATCAAAAAAATGGAGTAATTGTTGTTAAACAGACAGGTATGTTGGATATACCTGTAGTCAAATTCCAAGCATACAGTGTAGTTGCTAGGAACAAAAATAATTATCGATAATGGCATGAGAGGTTGGGGCATATAAGCAATGCAAAATTGCTTGAAATAAAGAATAATAATTTATTTAATGACAGTAATCTTCTTGTTAATTTAAAAATATCAGATGAAGTTTGTGAGTCATGTTCTTATTTATATTCTTATTCATATTCTTATTTATAGGTAATCAAAAGGTACAAAAGTGCTGAGTCTGTAAAATATATGTTTTGTGTATAATTTTAGTGTCTGGTGGGCAATTGCGACATTTTGATGGTCAGCAACTTCCCCGCTGTCTTCGCACTCTGCGGAGAGAGTGCATTGTCAGCAGAACTCACTGCAGTGGCTAGTGTGTTGTCGTGAGGTATCATATTGCATGTTACGTAGAACACTGTGTCACGGTGCCACAGTGTTATGCCGACGGGTATTATGCACTATTACTTAAACATATTTCTGCAACTGAACATTCTCCCGGCCGTTGAAACTGTGTTCAACCATCGTTCAAGTCGACGGCAAACCGGCGTGCAAGGGGTATAGGCGGTGATGACATGGCTGGATCGCGATTTGATGGCCTTGGTTTCCATAGTTGATACCTCTTCCGGAAGATGAAGGCAATGATCAATAAAATTGATATTGCTAGGGCTGCATAAGCAGCGATTTGATGGTGCTGCACGGTGGTGAGATGGTGTAGCAGCTCGTGATGGTTGATGGCTGATAGTTGCTGGTGTAAATCATCAAGTTCATGAAGAAAATCTGATGTCTGGTTCTTCAGTTGCCACATTGGTGGCGAGGGTGATGTCTCCGGTGGGCTCACGTCACCAAACCGAGTGTAAGTCGATTTTACTTCGCTGATTGTGGTGCTGAAGGTACTGATGCTTACTTTAGTATTGCGAGCAGTGCAACCAGGGGACATGGAGAGTAGACCAGTTCCTTCCAGTGTTATGGTTGACGGAACTCCGTTGCATACTGCTTGAAGTTTAGTTGTAGAATGCGTTGCGAAGATCCATTTATTTGGATGCTGAGTTTATAGCCACACCGTGTCAGCCTTTGTGTGTGTTACCTGACACAGTGTTTCTGTTTAATTGTTAAACAGTTGAAACTCACAGCGATTGTCCACATTGAAGATCGTCTGATGGTCAAAGCAGATAAACTCCTCGTTGTGTACTTTAAGACAACGTCGGAATTCCTCTTGGGTAGTGCCCATGAACTGGTCTCGGTGGATGTTAACCGTTACTATGGTAGTTCTGAGGTCAAATAGACTCCAGCTTGTTGAATCCCAAAACGGAATTGGGATGATGCTGAAGACTTCGAGCTGAGCTGTTGAGACCAGCGGTAGCGTCAGCTTGACGATGACGTGTTTTGTAGCCGGGGTTCCTTCGGGTCCTCCTTCGTTGTGACCGGCAGCATTTGATCTTGTGGCAAATGATCCCGTATCTGGTCTAGTTGGTCTATTAGTTGCTCGGGAGACACCAGCGTGGGGCTTATTCTCCGATGATGAATACCGATTAGGACATCAGATATGTCGGACTGCATTCGTTGGAGAGTTGTTGTGAGCAGCGTTAATTGTGCTATTAGTCCTAAGTACGCTTGAGTCAGATGCTCGCTGTGATACGACCCTCTTTCTCGGTTGATAGTAGGCATATGCTGTTCCAAAATTTTTAGGCGATTATCAGTTATTACTTTGTCTTTTCTGACTACGTTTATTGTCGCGTCGACAATCGATGTTTGGTTTTGGAGCAGATGTAGTAGAAAGTCTTCATTGGTTTTCACTTTCTCAATTACTTGAGTCATCTCTTCTGCGTATTTTGCGTCGAGAACACCAAAAAGACTGCTTGCTACATTTCCTATAATGTCCAGCGGCGATCTGCGTTTTCGAGAGTTTTTCATTAAAACGCTTCCTGCTTGTAGCTCGTTATACACATGTTGAAAGTGTTGAACTATGGAGTTACATGCCGGAACATTTTTATACCCGATACTCAAAATGAGTATTGGGGTATGTTAGATTTGTGGTAAAAGTGGATGTGTGTAACGTCCAGAAGGAATCGTTTCCGACCCTATAAAGTATATATATTCTTGATCAGCATCAATAGCCGAGTCGATTGAGCCCTGTCTGTCTGTCCGTCCGTCCGTCTGTCCGTCTGTCCGTCTGTCCGTCCCCTTCAGCGCCTAATGCTCAAAGACTATAAGAGCTAGAGCAACGATGTTTTGGATCCAGACTTCTGTGATATGTCACTGCTCCAAAAATATTTCAAAACTTTGCCCCGCCCACTTCCGCCCCCACAAAGGGCGTAAATCTGTGGCATCCACAATTTCGACGATACGAGAAAACTAAAAACGCAGAATCGTAGAAGATGACTATATCTTCTAGAGTGCAAAATCTGAACCAGATCGTATAATTATTACAGCCAGAATCACGAAAACAATTTCACTCTTTCTCGCTCTGTCTCACTCTAACACACAGGTTTCATGGTCGGTTTTGCCAATTGCAAAATATGAGTTCAAGGATCTCAGAACCTATAAAAGCCAGAGCAACCAAATTTGGTATCCACACTCCTGTGATATCGGACCTTGACCGTTTCCTGTCCAAATTTCGCCACACCCCCTTCCGCCCCCGCAAAGGACGAAAATCTGAGGCAACCACAAATCTCAGAGACTATTAAGGCTAGAGTAACCAAATTTGGTGCACACACTCCCTTAAGATGTCACTATAAGACGTATATCTCAGAATTTCGCCCCACCCCCATCCGCCCCCACAAAGGACGAAAATCTGTTGCATCCACAATATTGCAGATTTGAGAAAACTAAAAACGCAGAATCATAGATAATGACCATATCTATTAGATTGCTGAATCTGGATCAGATCAGACCATTTTTTTAGCCAAAAGGAACAAATCAATTTGCAGTGGCTACGCAGCGCCCGACGTCACGCTCAGACTGATTTTCTGTCTCTCTCGCACGCACTCTTTGTCGTGTCGTTAAATATTAGCGGCGTCTGCCGGAGGAGAGCCATACTGACTTAGAATCGGGTATAACCTTAGAGTTGCGGTGTCCGCAGCAACTCACAACGTTCCCCCTCGTTTAATTCAGGGCACATGTATCGTAACTCTGAAATTCCGGCAGACATTAGTTGCATATCCTTCCGATATGGGTCCAAGTCATAGTATACGATCATGGTCCACTCAGACGTTGACATTGGAGTGATGGGTCGAGAGTTGAGAATTGTGTTTAGTTCTTCAAATGTCAATGAGGCTGTGTTGGTGGTTGTTATCAACAGCCTTTTTGCTGATTTTACCGCCGCTTCCCAGAGGCCGCCAAACGATGGGGCCCTGGGAGGAATGAATTTAAAATCCACTTGTTTTTTGTTGCAATGATTCGTGATCAGAGCACTTGCCTTTGAGCTGAATATAGAGTCTTCTAATTCTTTAAGCTGGTTGTTTGCACCCACAAAGTTCGTTGCATTGTCGCAATGAATAGTTTGGCACTTGTGATGGACCTATTTCAGGCTGAAGTAAGCTCAGCCACGTCCAGGGAAACGACCGTGTGGACTCGGGGTGGGGCGACGTCGGTGTCTCGGCTGATTGGGGTGAACTTACGCAATCGGGTGTTTTTACTTAGCAAATTTGACACTTTATTGCATTTCTTAGCGGTTTAAATGACTTATTTTTAATTGGGCGTCGATGTCTTCTGGTGGGTTCCGGGTACCGCGTCTATACTCCGGGCTGGGTCTCTGCGTAAGTTTTGGTACAACGACCGTACTGTGAGCGTAAGTTCCTTTCTGGTTTCCAGTCGGCGTCTATTTATACGCCAATGGGCGTGCCGGTTGCTTGGTCTGGAGTGGTGGAAGTCAGCGTGACCTGGTGTTGGGTCAGCGTTACGAAGACGGCGCCTGTCAATCGGTGGCTATGTGTGGAGGGGGGTGTTCGCGTAGTAAATCACTTTGGGCGAGGTGTTGTAATTTAGTAGCCGGATCTTTATTGGGTGTTGGGAGAGGCGTTGTAGCGAACCCTTTTGGTTTCGTTACACCCTCCCCTTTCTTCCCCGACGAGAGACACGAAGACCCGTGCGTGGGGCGTGCGGCGGTGGGTTGTTGGCTCGGATGGCTTCGCCTTCTTCTGGTGAGAGTGCACTGATTGATGGGAGCCAGAGTTGCGGCTATTTAAGCCGTTCTGCAGGGTCCGTACTTGCGGAGCAAGCTTTTCTCCTCTCTTCCGTGCTGCACCGGGGGTGCGTTTTGGGGTCGCCGCCGACTTGCGATCATCTCGTCCCTTGCCTCGTTAGCGGGTCTGTTTACTTCGTGGTCGAGGGGTTTGTTGTGCTTGCGTTGTTGTTGGCGTTGCGCCGCCGGTCGGTGTTTCGCTGACGTTGTCTCTCTTGGCCGGGTGCCCCGGGTTCTGCCAACTCTGCGGTGCCGCGGTCGGGGCGTCGGGTTGCTGTTTCATTGGTTTCTTCCGCGATGTCGGCATTCCTGTGTAGGCCCGTGGGCTCGTCGGGCTCGTGGTCGTGGAACTCTCTCAGGTCGTTGATATTCGCGGTCTTCCGTTTCCGGCTTTCGCAATGTTGTAATTTGGCGATGTTTGGCGATGGAAAACTGTAGGGGCCGTCGAAGCTGCTCAGTATTCGTTCTCTGAAGGCTCGTTCGAGGTTCGCTGTTGTCGCTTTCTTGAGAGGTACCAGTTCGACCCACTTGGAGAAAGTGTCGAAGAAGACCAATAAGATGGTGTTCCCGTGCTTGGACCGTGGTAATGGTCCGACGAAATCGGCACACAGGGTGGCGAAGGGTTCTTCGGCTTTTCGTGTGAGCATCCTGCTCACGGCCTTGCGCTGTGTGGCCTTGAACTTCTGGCAGCTTACGCAGCCCTGCACGTACCGTCGTACGTCTCGGAGTAGTCCTGGCCAGTAATATCGTTGCGTTGTCCTCAGGATGGTTTTCCGGACGCCGAGGTGTCCTGCTGTTGGTTCGTCATGGCATTCGCGGAGCACTCTCGTTCGGCCGTTTTTAGGCACTCATAGTTTCCACGGTATGTGGTCGTCGTCGTCGGCTCCGTGTCCTAGATAGCGGTATAGCTGCCCGTTTTCGTGCGTGTAGTCCGGGTATTTCTGGGGTTCGTCTTGGACTTGCTGGATCCTTTGTTTAAGCCAGGTGCATGCTGTGTTGTCTTCCTCCTCGATGCGGGAGAGGGTCTCCAATGGTTGTCTTGACAGCGCGTCAGCGACTACGTTCTGGTTGCCGGCCCGATAGTGCACGTCGTATTGGTATTGCTGTAGTTCGAGCGCCCATCTTGCTACTCTACCGTAAGGGCTCTCGAGGGTATTTAGCCACTTTAGTGCGAGATGATCGGTTATGACATCGAATCGGTAGCCTTCGAGATAGCATCGCAGTTTTCGGATCGCCCAGATGACGGCGAGGCATTCCTTGTCGGTGGCCGAGTAGTTTTCTTCTGCCTTGTTGAGGCGTCGACTGACGTATGCGATGACCCGCTCTTTCCCTTCGATCTCTTGGGTGAGGACCGCGCCTACTCCAAGGTTGCTCGCGTCCGTCTGCAGGGAAAATTTGACGTTAAAGTGTTTTCAGCTCGTCGAAGGCGTCTTGTTGTTCTTGGCCCCATGTCCATGCTTTCCCTTTCTTCAGCAGCAGTGACATTGGTTGGACCACGGTGGCGAAGTTTGGGACAAATCTGCGGTACCAACCGGCCATGCCTACGCATTGTCGTAGCTCCTTCAGATTGGTCGGCGGCCTCAGATCCTTTACGGCTGCGATTTTGTCGGGTTCCGTGTGGATACCTTCTTCGCTGATCATGTGGCCCAAGTATTTTATCCGGCGTTGGAAGAAGGCGCACTTGTCCGTGTTGATCCGTAGGTTTGCCTTTCGCAGTCGTGCGAAGACTTCTTTTACGTTGTTCGACGTAACGATGTCGTCGAGATATGCGAACGCGAATGGTTCCATGTCTGCGCCGATAACGGGGTCGAGGGTCCGTTGAAACGTGGCTCCCGCGGAATGTAAACCGAAAGGCATTACTTTCCATTGGTATAGCACTCTGCCGGGTATCGTGAATGCCGTGGCTTCCCGGCTGTCCCGGGCCATTGGTATCTGCCAGTACCCGTTTTTCAGGTCCAGGGTCGTGATGAAGTGGGCATTTCGGAGTCGCTCTAGTATGTAGTTGATCCTGGGTAGCGGGTACGCGTCCGGGATAGAACGCTCGTTTAGCTGCCGATAATCTACACACATGCGCCATCTCCCGTCCTTTTTGCGGACCAGGACGATTGGCGCGCTGTGGGGGCTCCGGGATGGTTCGATTAGGTCCTCTGCTATCAGTTGGTCGACCTGTTCATCGATGATCCGCCGCATGGCTGGATTTTTCGGGTAGTACCGCTGTTTTATGGGTCGGTTGTCTCTCATGACGATGGTGTGTTCTGTTAGGTCCGTCGTCCCTCGGAGGCCTGCGAGTATCGGCAGTTCTTCGTCTAGGAATTCCTGTATTCTCGGAGCGATGTCGGGAGGCCATGGGTCGGAGATTCGTTCCGAATCGTCTTCCGGTGGTTCGTCGATTCCTGGGTCGCAAGTGTTGTCGGGGATCTCGGGGAGGATCGTCGTGTCGAATGCGCTTGGTGGTTCGACTTCGCGAGTGTATTCGCTTAGGCCGGCGACGACGGCGGGTGCTCCAGGTGCGGCGGGGTTCCGATTGGTGCCTCGTGCGGCGGTGATCGCCCCTCCCGGTTCCTGCCTGAGAGGACGCGGGAGTAGCGGGTCGGTCGGTGTCGGGGAGTAGTTTTCGCGTCGAGGGCGGTGTCGACACGTTCGTGGGCCAGGGTGGCGGTCGGAGGTGGTACCTCGAGCGCATGGCTGCTGCGTGGAGGCTGTCGTTGCTGGGGCCGGGTTGTCTTCTGGAGGGGCGTCCTGGGTTCCTTTCCCATTGTTGGTGGAACCGCGTCGGTTCCCTCGGGAGACCGGCTCGCTTTCTTCGTTTCTTTGCTTAGTTTTGGGTTTCTCGGAGTGAGCCTGGGGCTGGTGTGCCTCGTTGTGACCAAGGGTTCTGTGTTCCTTGTTCCTTGTGCTCGTGTCTCGTGTCGTGGTGGAGGGTTCGTTGGCGGCGGGGGTCTCAAGTGCTGGGGTCCGTGGGCGTGTACTTGGCTGGCGGTGATCATCGGCGTGTTTGGGAGGGGGCGTTGGGAGCCCTGGAGATGGAGGCGTGTGGTGCCACATTGTATTGTGGTTTCGATGGCGCACAGGAAGTCCATCCCTATGATGGCTTGCTCTAGCATGTTGGGCAGCACCAAGAGCGGCATCTGTACCTCTTGCTCGTCTAGTTTGACGCGCGCTAGCAAGATCTGAGTTATCTCGCGTGCTGAGCCGTCGGCTAGGCGTATCGGGATGCAAGCGTCGCGCAGGTCGTTGTCGTGGCCGAGTTGGCGGGCGAGGTCGGCGTTGATGAAACTTCGGGACGCCCCGGTGTCGACCGTGGCTTCCGTGCGCCGTCCTCCGATGGTCACTCTCGCCAGTATCCGGCCGTCGTGTACTTGTAGCGGGTTTTTTAGTTGGTTGTCTGAGGAAGCGTCGTGCCCGGCCGTGTTGTCGTGTCAGCTGGGGACGCGAGTCGTTTCCCGACGGTCCCTGGCGGCAACAGCCCACGGTGCGTGTTCCGCGCTTGCCGCATTCCCAACAGAAGAGGATCGATGGGTTGGTGCAGTCGTGAGATACATGTCCCGCTTCTCCGCAGCGTCGACAGGCTGCGTGCGGGTTGGCGATGGGGGTGGTGATCATTCGATGTGTCGCTTCCTGTGCTGAAGCGCCGGTGCGGCGGAGGTGTTCCAGTGGGGCTTTCGGAATTGGGCCCGATTCGTCCCGCTTTCGTTTTGTCGTGTCGTTGGCCGCGTGTACCTGGGTGGTTGTCGATAGGGGATGAGGATCGCTGGTACGTTTCGTTCCTGGATGCTCTCGAACTCTGTGACCAACATCGTTAATTGCGTCAGACTTCTCAGTTCGTGTCTTCGCACGTACAGCTGGTACGCCGGGAGGGTGTTGTCATAGATCCGGCTAAGCTCTTTGGCTTCGTCGTACCCGGCGGGGTGCATGAGCAACCGGAGCTCGATGACGAAGTCCTTGAACGGTTCGCCTACCGCTTGTTTGCGGTCCCTGATCTGGTCTTCCAATTGCTGGAAGTACCGGGGAGGCAGGAAAAAGGCTAGGAATTCCTGACGGAAATCGGCCCATGAGGCGCTCTGGAGTCGGCTGGTGCGGAACCAACGGTTGGCTCGGTCGGTGAGGAGCTCTGCCATGGCTCGCGGCACGTAGTTCATGTCTACCCCGTACGAGAGGGCACGCTCTTCCAGTAGTTCGACGAACGACAGTGGGTCGTCCTGCCCGTCGAACTGTTCCGCCATCTGTGCGGCGTGACTGTAGTAGTGGCCGTCTGTGGGGCCATTTCCTCCTGCTGTCGGCAAGATCCTTCTCATGGGCGAAGGCCTTGGCTCCGGGGGCGGGGGCTTCGGTACATCTTCGGCGGTTATCGATGTCGGTGAGGTGCTGGCTTTGCCTTCCATGATTCCTGGAACTTGTAGGCTGAGTTTGGGGTCCGTCTTCCGCTTCTCTGTTGGTGCTGAGGTGTCGGGCTGGGGCGATCTGGCTCGTCCTGGCGATCTGGCATACTGCCGCTCGAGCTCCGCCAACCTGACCCAGGCATCGTGTTCGAGGGGCCCGGCGACTAGTTCGGCGAAACTCCTCCACAAATCTTCCACGTTCCCCTCGCGGCTGAATCCGAATTCCTCCGCGAAGGACTCCAGCTCCTCTCGGCGACGTTTGTGTATCCAGCCGGTACTCACCCCTGGGTTGGCGACGAATTCTCCAGGGTAATACCCGCTGGCCTGTTCCTCTGTGTGGGATTCCATCGCTCCGATCGTTACTTGAGTTGGCTGTTTCGCTGGGCTTGCGTCTTTCCTTCACTAGGGCACTGTGTCGAGCTTCGCGGCTGACGCTTCGAATTTCTTCTCGGGGTGATGGCACTGTTCGCGTTTCTCTGTCGCTGTGTCGCGCTTTCGTCTGCTCGTTGCGCAACTCTCGCCGTTGATATTGCGCGAGGTCGGGGTTTTCTTTGGGTTGTTCTCTTGTGTTCTTGCTCTAGCGGCCGTGGGGTTTTATTCCACAAACCCTCGCTGACGTTCCCTTGGGTCCCTGCTCGGGCGCCACTTGTGATGGACCTATTTCAGGCTGAGGTAAGCTCAGCCACGTCCAGGGGTCTGTTCACAAGAAATTTGTAGAAATGTGTTGGAACCTTAAGGGCGGCGTCGGAGGGCGGCCTGTCGTAGAGAGGTGGATCGGGGCTCGGTCGGGCGTTGCTACCGTTGTATATATGAAACGACCGTGTGGACTCGGGGTGGGGCGACGTCGGTGTCTCGGCTGATTGGGGTGAACTTACGCAATCGGGTGTTTTTACTTAGCAAATTTGACACTTTATTGCATTTCTTAGCGGTTTAAATGACTTATTTTTAATTGGGCGTCGATGTCTTCTGGTGGGTTCCGGGTACCGCGTCTATACTCCGGGCTGGGTCTCTGCGTAAGTTTTGGTACAACGACCGTACTGTGAGCGTAAGTTCCTTTCTGGTTTCCAGTCGGCGTCTATTTATACGCCAATGGGCGTGCCGGTTGCTTGGTCTGGAGTGGTGGAAGTCAGCGTGACCTGGTGTTGGGTCAGCGTTACGAAGACGGCGCCTGTCAATCGGTGGCTATGTGTGGAGGGGGGTGTTCGCGTAGTAAATCACTTTGGGCGAGGTGTTGTAATTTAGTAGCCGGATCTTTATTGGGTGTTGGGAGAGGCGTTGTAGCGAACCCTTTTGGTTTCGTTACACCCTCCCCTTTCTTCCCCGACGAGAGACACGAAGACCCGTGCGTGGGGCGTGCGGCGGTGGGTTGTTGGCTCGGATGGCTTCGCCTTCTTCTGGTGAGAGTGCACTGATTGATGGGAGCCAGAGTTGCGGCTATTTAAGCCGTTCTGCAGGGTCCGTACTTGCGGAGCAAGCTTTTCTCCTCTCTTCCGTGCTGCACCGGGGGTGCGTTTTGGGGTCGCCGCCGACTTGCGATCATCTCGTCCCTTGCCTCGTTAGCGGGTCTGTTTACTTCGTGGTCGAGGGGTTTGTTGTGCTTGCGTTGTTGTTGGCGTTGCGCCGCCGGTCGGTGTTTCGCTGACGTTGTCTCTCTTGGCCGGGTGCCCCGGGTTCTGCCGACTCTGCGGTGCCGCGGTCGGGGCGTCGGGTTGCTGTTTCATTGGTTTCTTCCGCGATGTCGGCATTCCTGTGTAGGCCCGTGGGCTCGTCGGGCTCGTGGTCGTGGAACTCTCTCAGGTCGTTGATATTCGCAGTCTTCCGTTTCCGGCTTTCGCAATGTTGTAATTTGGCGATGTTTGGCGATGGAAAACTGTAGGGGCCGTCGAAGCTGCTCAGTATTCGTTCTCTAAAGGCTCGTTCGAGGTTCGCTGTTGTCGCTTTCTTGAGAGGTACCAGTTCGACCCACTTGGAGAAAGTGTCGAAGAAGACCAATAAGATGGTGTTCCCGTGCTTGGACCGTGGTAATGGTCCGACGAAATCGGCACACAGGGTGGCGAAGGGTTCTTCGGCTTTTCGTGTGAGCATCCTGCCCACGGCCTTGCGCTGTGTGGCCTTGAACTTCTGGCAGCTTACGCAGCCCTGCACGTACCGTCGTACGTCTCGGAGTAGTCCTGGCCAGTAATATCGTTGCGTTGTCCTCAGGATGGTTTTCCGGACGCCGAGGTGTCCTGCTGTTGGTTCGTCATGGCATTCGCGGAGTACTCTCGTTCGGCCGTTTTTAGGCACTCATAGTTTCCACGGTATGTGGTCGTCGTCGTCGGGTCCGTGTCCTAGAAAGCGGTATAGCTGCCCGTTTTCGTGCGTGTAGTCCGGGTATTTCTGGGGTTCGTCTTGGACTTGCTGGATCCTTTGTTTAAGCCAGGTGCATGCTGTGTTGTCTTCCTCCTCGATGCGGGAGAGGGTCTCCAATGGTTGTCTTGACAGCGCGTCAGCGACTACGTTCTGGTTGCCGGCCCGATAGTGCACGTCGTATTGGTATTGCTGTAGTTCGAGCGCCCATCTTTCTACTCTACCGTAAGGGCTCTCGAGGGTATTTAGCCACTTTAGTGCGAGATGATCGGTTATGACATCGAATCGGTAGCCTTCGAGATAGCATCGCAGTTTTCGGATCGCCCAGATGACGGCGAGGCATTCCTTGTCGGTGGCCGAGTAGTTTTCTTCTGCCTTGTTGAGGCGTCGACTGACGTATGCGATGACCCGCTCTTTCCCTTCGATCTCTTGGGTGAGGACCGCGCCTACTCCAAGGTTGCTCGCGTCCGTCTGCAGGGAAAATTTGACGTTAAAGTGTTTTCAGCTCGTCGAAGGCGTCTTGTTGTTCTTGGCCCCATGTCCATGCTTTCCCTTTCTTCAGCAGCAGTGACATTGGTTGGACCACGGTGGCGAAGTTTGGGACAAATCTGCGGTACCAACCGGCCATGCCTACGCATTGTCGAAGCTCCTTCAGATTGGTCGGCGGCCTCAGATCCTTTACGGCTGCGATTTTGTCGGGTTCCGTGTGGATACCTTCTTCGCTGATCATGTGGCCCAAGTATTTTATCCGGCGTTGGAAGAAGGCGCACTTGTCCGTGTTGATCCGTAGGTTTGCCTTTCGCAGTCGTGCGAAGACTTCTTTTACGTTGTTCAGGTGTTCCTGGAAGCTTTTCCCGACGATGACGATGTCGTCGAGATATGCGAACGCGAATGGTTCCATGTCTGCGCCGATAACGGGGTCGAGGGTCCGTTGAAACGTGGCTCCCGCGGAATGTAAACCGAAAGGCATTACTTTCCATTGGTATAGCACTCTGCCGGGTATCGTGAATGCCGTGGCTTCCCGGCTGTCCCGGGCCATTGGTATCTGCCAGTACCCGTTTTTCAGGTCCAGGGTCGTGATGAAGTGGGCATTTCGGAGTCGCTCTAGTATGTAGTTGATCCTGGGTAGCGGGTACGCGTCCGGGATAGAACGCTCGTTTAGCTGCCGATAATCTACACACATGCGCCATCTCCCGTCCTTTTTGCGGACCAGGACGATTGGCGCGCTGTGGGGGCTCCGGGATGGTTCGATTAGGTCCTCTGCTATCAGTTGGTCGACCTGTTCATCGATGATCCGCCGCATGGCTGGATTTTTCGGGTAGTACCGCTGTTTTATGGGTCGGTTGTCTCTCATGACGATGATGTGTTCTGTTAGGTCCGTCGTCCCTCGGAGGCCTGCGAGTATCGGCAGTTCTTCGTCTAGGAATTCCTGTATTCTCGGAGCGATGTCGGGAGGCCATGGGTCGGAGATTCGTTCCGAATCGTCTTCCGGTGGTTCGTCGATTCCTGGGTCGCAAGTGTTGTCGGGGTTCTCGGGGAGGATCGTCGTGTCGAATGCGCTTGGTGGTTCGACTTCGCGAGTGTATTCGCTTAGGCCGGCGACGACGGCGGGTGCTCCAGGTGCGGCGGGGTTCCGATTGGTGCCTCGTGCGGCGGTGATCGCCCCTCCCGGTTCCTGCCTGAGAGGACGCGGGAGTAGCGGGTCGGTCGGTGTCGGGGAGTAGTTTTCGCGTCGAGGGCGGTGTCGACACGTTCGTGGGCCAGGGTGGCGGTCGGAGGTGGTACCTCGAGCGCATGGCTGCTGCGTGGAGGCTGTCGTTGCTGGGGCCGGGTTGTCTTCTGGAGGGGCGTCCTGGGTTCCTTTCCCATTGTTGGTGAAACCGCGTCGGTGCCCTCGGGAGACCGGCTCGCTTTCTTCGTTTCTTTGCTTAGTTTTGGGTTTCTCGGAGTGAGCCTGGGGCTGGTGTGCCTCGTTGTGACCAAGGGTTCTGTGTTCCTTGTTCCTTGTGCTCGTGTCTCGTGTCGTGGTGGAGGGTTCGTTGGCGGCGGGGGTCTCAAGTGCTGGGGTCCGTGGGCGTGTACTTGGCTGGCGGTGATCATCGGCGTGTTTGGGAGGGGGCGTTGGGAGCCCTGGAGATGGAGGCGTGTGGTGCCACATTGTATTGTGGTTTCGATGGCGCACAGGAAGTCCATCCCTATGATGGCTTGCTCTAGCATGTTGGGCAGCACCAAGAGCGGCATCTGTACCTCTTGCTCGTCTAGTTTGACGCGCGCTAGCAAGATCTGAGTTATCTCGCGTGCTGAGCCGTCGGCTAGGCGTATCGGGATGCAAGCGTCGCGCAGGTCGTTGTCGTGGCCGAGTTGGCGGGCGAGGTCGGCGTTGATGAAACTTCGGGACGCCCCGGTGTCGACCGTGGCTTCCGTGCGCCGTCCTCCGATGGTCACTCTCGCCACTATCCGGCCGTCGTGTACTTGTAGCGGGTTTTTTAGTTGGTTGTCTGAGGAAGCGTCGTGCCCGGCCGTGTTGCCGTGTCAGCTGGGGACGCGAGTCGTTTCCCGACGGTCCCTGGCGGCAACAGCCCACGGTGCGTGTTCCGCGCTTGCCGCATTCCCAACAGAAGAGGATCGATGGGTTGGTGCAGTCGTGAGATACATGTCCCGCTTCTCCGCAGCGTCGACAGGCTGCGTGCGGGTTGGCAATGGGGGTGGTGATCATTCGATGTATCGCTTCCTGTGCTGAAGCGCCGGTGCGGCGGAGGTGTTCCAGTGGGGCTTTCGGAATTGGGCCCGATTCGTCCCGCTTTCGTTTTGTCGTGTCGTTGGCCGCGTGTACCTGGGTGGTTGTCGATAGGGGATGAGGATCGCTGGTACGTTTCGTTCCTGTATGCTCTCGAACTCTGTGGCCAACATCGTTAATTGCGTCAGACTTCTCAGTTCGTGTCTTCGAACGTACAGCTGGTACGCCGGGAGGGTGTTGTCATAGATCCGGCTAAGCTCTTTGGCTTCGTCGTACCCGGCGTGGTGCATGAGCAACCGGAGCTCGATGACGAAGTCCTTGAACGGTTCGCCTACCGCTTGTTTGCGGTCCCTGATCTGGTCTTCCAATTGCTGGAAGTACCGGGGAGGCAGGAAAAAGGCTAGGAATTCCTGACGGAAATCGGCCCATGAGGCGCTCTGGAGTCGGCTGGTGCGGAACTAACGGTTGGCTCGGTCGGTGAGGAGCTCTGCCATGGCTCGCGGCACGTAGTTCATGTCTACCCCGTACGAGAGGGCACGCTCTTCCAGTAGTTCGACGAACGACAGTGGGTCGTCCTGCCCGTCGAACTGTTCCGCCATCTGTGCGGCGTGACTGTAGTAGTGGCCGTCTGTGGGGCCATTTCCTCCTGCTGTCGGCAAGATCCTTCTCATGGGCGAAGGCCTTGGCTCCGGGGGCGGGGGCTTCGGTACATCTTCGGCGGTTATCGATGTCGGTGAGGTGCTGGCTTTGCCTTCCATGATTCCTGGAACTTGTAGGCTGAGTTTGGGGTCCGTCTTCCGCTTCTCTGTTGGTGCTGAGGTGTCGGGCTGGGGCGATCTGGCTCGTCCTGGCGATCTGGCATACTGCCGCTCGAGCTCCGCCAACCTGACCCAGGCATCGTGTTCGAGGGGCCCGGCGACTAGTTCGGCGAAACTCCTCCACAAATCTTCCACGTTCCCCTCGCGGCTGAATCCGAATTCCTCCGCGAAGGACTCCAGCTCCTCTCGGCGACGTTTGTGTATCCAGCCGGTACTCACCCCTGGGTTGGCGACGAATTCTCCAGGGTAATACCCGCTGGCCTGTTCCTCTGTGTGGGATTCCATCGCTCCGATCGTTACTTGAGTTGGCTGTTTCGCTGGGCTTGCGCTTTTCCTTCACTAGGGCACTGTGTCGAGCTTCGCGGCTGACGCTTCGAATTTCTTCTCGGGGTGATGGCACTGTTCGCGTTTCTCTGTCGCTGTGTCGCGCTATCGTCTGCTCGTTGCGCAACTCTCGCCGTTGATATTGCGCGAGGTCGGGGTTTTCTTTGGGTTGTTCTCTTGTGTTCTTGCTCTAGCGGCCGTGGGGTTTTATTCCACAAACCCTCGCTGACGTTCCCTTGGGTCCCTGCTCGGGCGCCACTTGTGATGGACCTATTTACGGCTGAGGTAAGCTCAGCCACGTCCAGGGGTCTGTTCACAAGAAATTTGTAGAAATGTGTTGGAACCTTAAGGGCGGCGTCGGAGGGCGGCCTGTCGTAGAGAGGTGGATCGGGGCTCGGTCGGGCGTTGCTACCGTTGTATATATGAAACGACCGTGTGGACTCGGGGTGGGGCGACGTCGGTGTCTCGGCTGATTGGGGTGAACTTACGCAATCGGGTGTTTTTACTTAGCAAATTTGACACTTTATTGCATTTCTTAGCGGTTTAAATGACTTATTTTTAATTGGGCGTCGATGTCTTCTGGTGGGTTCCGGGTACCGCGTCTATACTCCGGGCTGGGTCTCTGCGTAAGTTTTGGTACAACGACCGTACTGTGAGCGTAAGTTCCTTTCTGGTTTACAGTCGGCGTCTATTTATACGCCAATGGGCGTGCCGGTTGCTTGGTCTGGAGTGGTGGAAGTCAGCGTGACCTGGTGTTGGGTCAGCGTTACGAAGACGGCGCCTGTCAATCGGTGGCTATGTGTGGAGGGGGGGTGTTCGCGTAGTAAATCACTTTGGGCGAGGTGTTGTAATTTAGTAGCCGGATCTTTATTGGGTGTTGGGAGAGGCGTTGTAGCGAACCCTTTTGGGTTCGTTACACACTT
Source organism: Drosophila persimilis (assembly GCF_003286085.1). Lineage (NCBI taxonomy): Eukaryota > Metazoa > Arthropoda > Insecta > Diptera > Drosophilidae > Drosophila > Drosophila persimilis. The sequence continues at coordinate 120,375 of NW_020825458.1, read as the reverse complement.
CCCACGTCTACTTAAGAATCGACGCAGGGCGGCCAAGAATGCATCTGCGGTCAGGTCGCTTACCAGCTCCAGGTGTACTGCCTTTGTGGAAAAGCAGCAGAACACGGCGATGTATGCCTTATCTGGTCTTTTGCCTCGGATCTTTTGGTGGATCGCGATTGGTCCACAGGAGTCGACGCCTGCATTAAGAAACGGGCGTGCTTGTGTGACTCGTTGTGCTGGGAGATTGCCCATGATCTGGTGCATCAGCTTTGGTCTAGCCTTGGTGCATCTAACACAGCTGTGGATGATCCTTCTAGCCATTGTCTTGTCATTGATAATCCAATATTGTTGTCTTGCGATTGCCCTTAATGCTTGAGCACCTCAATGCATGTTCTCCTCATGTAGCTCCCGCAAGATCATTTTGACGATTGGGTCATTGTAAGGCAGCAAAACTGGGTGTTTTGCGTTGTATGGAAGTAGAGCTTCTTCAAGTCTACCACCAACTCGGATGAGCTCATCGTCTCCTAGGAAGGGAGATAACGATATGATCGAGCTCTTTCTATCCACAGTCTTATAGCGTTGGAACTGTTTTAACTCTGCTGTTAACTCTACTTGTTGTATGGTTCGCAGGATTATAGTGCGGGCGTGAGTCAGTTCTTCTGCGCAGAGCGTTGTGATGTTCGATCTGTTGGTTTTGTAGCAGAAGCGTAACATATATGCCACAATGCGTTGCAGCTTGTGAAACGAGTTGCTATGTTTGCAAGTATATAATTCATCCCCAAGTGCGCTAGGTGTGATTGGCAAGCTTACATGTTTAGCTTTTCTCTCAAGATTGCTGGGTTCTATGTTGGATGCCTTCGTCCAGTTGTCTCAAGATCCGTGCAGGAATAATGGTCTATATAACCACAGATTGTGATCTGCCAGTCTGCTTGCTGCGGTTCCTCTTGACAGGACATCGGCTGCGTTGTTGGCCGATGACACGTGACGCCATTGTGACTGGTTTGTTAATGCCTGGATTTTGGCTATTCGATTTGCCACAAAGGTATGGTATGTTGATGACGATGCGTTTATCCAGGATAACACAACGGTGGAATCACTCCAAAACCATCCTGAAACCGTGTTAATGTCCATATGCAGATCCTGTCGGACTCGGTTTGTGAGCTCGGCACCGGGGACTGCAGCACAAAGTTCTAACCGTGGTAGCGATTGTTTGGCTGTCAGCGCCACACGTGATTTCGAACAGAGCAGTCTTACTGACACTTGGTTGTTTTTGTATGTAGCGCGTACAAATACTGCTGCGCCATATGCTCGTTCTGATGCTTCTACAAACGTATGGAGTTCTTGTGTAACTGGAATTTTACCATCGTAGATATGCCGGGGAATTTGCATTTTGCTCAATGTTTGTAAGTCGTCCCGGTATTCTTTCCATTCGGTTTGGTGTTGTAATGGTAATTCGTCATCCCAATCCAGTTTGAGCTCCCAAAGTTGTTGGATGAAGATTTTTGCCTTTACTACCACCGGTGCAAAGAGTCCTAGTGGGTCAAAGATTTCGGCCAGTTCGGAACATACCACCCGTTTGGTGATGCTTGTAGCCTGGCTTTTCTGTGTTCGTCCACACAATGTATCCAGATGAGACCCAGAGTTTTCACGCTGTAGTGCTCTAGTGTCTCTCCTAGTTTTACATCGGTTACAATATCCTCTTTGGGGATTCCTTGGAGAAGTTGCTCATTTTTGGAGCACCACCTGCGCAATTCGAATCCGGACGGTAGCAATATCTTATTTAGTTCTTGTCGAACATGAATTGCCTCTGGAATCGTGTTTGCTCCAGTTAGACAGTCGTCAACATAGAAATCGGGTTTTAATGTTGTTGATCCGACTGGTAGTTTGTCTTTGTAATGTATTGCCAAATGATCCAGACATTTCCTTGCTAGGAACGGAGCAGCTGTTGTCCCATATGTTACTGTTTTCAGGCGATAGTACCTGATCTCTTCGGATGGATTGTTTCTCCAGACTATCATCTGATGGAATTGATCCTCCGGATTCATCCACACTTGCCGGTACATCTTTTCTATGTCGGCTGTGAGTACGTACTTATGAATTCGAAATCCTAGCAGAATGGACATAAGTTCGCTCTGAACGGTGGGTCCAGCCTGCAGAATGTCGTTCAAAGATTTCCCGCTTGTTGATTTGCATGAGGCATCGAATACTACCCGAAGCTTTGTGGTGGTGCTCTCAGGTTTGAGTACACAATGATGTGGAATGAAGTAGTGCCTTTTGGGAACTTTTGATGCTGGCACAATCTTCATATGTCCTAGTCCTTCATACTCTTCCATGTAGTCCACATAACTCTTCCAAGTTTCTGTTGAGCTTCGCCGCTCCAACGCTAGGAATCTTTTTGTTCGGAAAATGGGAGCTTTACAATAAAACGGCCGTCTGAAGCTGTCTGAAGATTTTCTATAAAATGAGTGCGTGGTTTGTCTTCCGTCTCTAGATTGTCCAGAGTCCAGAATCTTTCCATGAGCTCGTTTACTCCCGTTGCACAAATGGGTGAGGAATTGTGGGCAGATTTGACTTTTCCTGCCACAATCCATCCCAGTTTCGTGTTTTGTAGCAACGGGCCTCCTGTCCTTAGCTGCTGTTAATCTGGTAGCAGCAGCGAGTAGTAATGCTTGGCTCCGATTAGCATGTCGATTTTGCCAGGCTTATTGAAGTTTGGATCTGCCAGTGAGATCCTGCTTGGTACGTTTAAGCTCTCTGAATCGAGTGCCTGAGCTGGTTGATCAGCTATTATCTGTGGTAATACGAAAGCTTCAATTCTTTGCGTAAAACCATTGTGAAGGGATTTCATGAGCACATTTACTCGTGCTCTGCTGGTCTTTGATTGACCTCCAATTCCTTCGATCCTTAATGTTGTGTCTTTTAGTTTGAGTGACAACATTGATGCCATTCGTTCAGAGATCAAGTTTATCTGTGATCCTGAATCTAGCAGTGCTCTGAAATTAGCAACCTGCCCGTTGTTGGCTTCTACTGCCACCTTTGCTGTGGCCAGAAGATTGTAGCTATTGTTACTTGCTGCACCAACCGTCGGGCCTCTTGATTCTGTAGCTGCGCCTGATGCTGTTTCCAAATGTAGCATCGTGTTGTGCTTCTTGTCACACTTGTCACACTTGTCACACTAAAACAATTAACGCACATTTTTTTTTTTTGTACCCAATTTATCGTCTTTATCAACATTAATTTGCGGGTACATTTTTTCAATGTCCGCAGATATTACAAATGGCCATTTACGCCATAATATCGAAGATATCTTTTTGGACCCTTGGTCCAACCCACATGATATCATTTAAACTTTTATTGTTTGTGGTTTTTGCTGAAGCATCGAAAACCACCCTCAGCTTTGTCGTTAGACTGGAATCTCTTATAACTCCTTGATGGGGTAAATAATAGTTCCCATCTTCTGTGGACTCTACCATATGTCCTAAGTTTTTATAGTCATTTATGAACTTTACATAATTATACCCGATACTCAAAATGAGTATTGGGGTATATTAGATTTGTGGTAAAAGTGGATGTGTGTAACGTCCAGAAGGAATCGTTTCCGACCCCATAAAGTATATATATTCTTGATCAGCATCAATAGCCGAGTCGATTGAGCCCTGTCTGTCTGTCCGTCTGTCCGTCCGTCCGTCTGTCCGTCTGTCCGTCCCCTTCAGCGCCTAAGGCTCAAAGACTATAAGACTATAAGACTATGTTTTGGATCCAGACTTCTGTGATATGTCACTGGTACAAAAATATTTCAAAACTTTGCCCCGCCCACTTCCGCTCCCACAAAGGGCGAAAATCTGTGGCATCCACAATTTTAAAGATACGAGAAAACCAAAAACGCAGAATCGTAGAGAATGACGATATCTTTTAGACTGCAGAATCTGAATTGGATCGTATTATTATTATAGCCAGCATCAAGAAAACAATTTCATTTTTTCTCGCCCTGTCTCTCTCTAACACACACGTAGCATAGGCGGCTTTAGGTTAGGTTAGGTTAAAGCGGTAGCCGGGAGGGGGGGGGATAAGAGCCTCCCGCCCCCAAGCTCACTTGGACCTATAGACAGGTCCGTTGTGTTGCCGCAAGGGCATGTGCCCCTTCGCGTTGCCCGAACCGTGAGAGCATACTACTGCAGGTTAAGGGCAGTCCCATCCGGTGGCTTGGATGTATTTGGACAAGGTCCCTGGTTTGATTACGGATAGGTCCGAAATGTCCGTGAGGAAAGCGGCCCCGAGAATACGAAGACGACGATTTCCAAGGGCTGGGCAGTGGCAGAAGAAGTGGGGGACCGATTCCTCCTCCTCCTCGTCGCGACAACTCCTGCAGAAGTCGTTATGAGGGATTGACAGTCTAGAGGCGTGAGTGCCGATCTTCCAGTGTCCCGTAATGGCTCTAGTAACTGCAGAGCACTGTGCTCTGCTGAGTTTATACAGCTCTGCTGAGCGCTTCTTCGATCGATATGGCCATATCAATCTTGAGACTTTACAGGAAACGGTTTGCTGCCATCTCCTATTGGCATTTTGCTCGAATAATTCGTGCGTTAGGAGCCTGCACGTAGCCAAAGGCATCGCTACTTGCTCCCTCTCCGATAGGAGAGGAATCGTAGTACCCTGCCTGGCTAGCTCGTCGGCGGCGTCATTCCCCTCGATGTCCCTGTGGCCGGGGACCCATATAAGGAAGAGATCTAACTGCTCTGCGATCTCGTGCAGAGACCTGCGGCAGTCATTTACAGTCGCTGAGTTCGACGATATTGAGCCTAGAGCTTTGATAGCTGCTTGGCTGTCCGAGAAGACGCACACTAAGTGCGTATCTAGGAGTAGTTTGGAGACGATCGAAATGGCCTCCTTGATGGCTTCAACCTCCGCTTGGAACACACTACAGTGATCCGGGAGCCTGAAGCACTGACTGATGTTCAGCTCGCTGCAGTAGACTCCGCCTCCTACGCGGCCCGTCTAGCTTTGAGCCATCAGTGTAGAAGTGGACCGCATTAGCAGGCCCTGGTTCGCCCATCTCCCAGTCCTCCCTAGATGGGATTGATACCTGGAAGGGCGTCGAGAGGTGATCACTGGGGATACAGTAATCTGTCCTCTCTGGTAATTGCGGGAGTCTCATCAGGATTCCCGAGTGCCCAACCGCGGATGCTTTCCACAGTCTGGCTTCTCTCATTCGGAGGGCGGAAAGTGTTGCCACCTTCTTTCCCATGAGATCAACCGGGAGGAGGTCCAGCACAGTATCCAGGGCTTCCCCTGGAGTAGTGCGTAGCCCGCCGGTTATGCATAGTTCTGCCATGCGTTGAACTCTGCTGAGTTTATTGAGGCCTGTCCTTTTGTCCAAGGCTGGCCACCATACCACCACTCCATAGAGCATGATTGGTCGTATGATGGCGGTGTAGAGCCACCGAACTATATATGGGGTCATTCCCCATTTTAGTCCGATGGCTTTTCTGCAAGTATAGAGGGCCACTGTGGCCTTCTTTACTCTATCCTCTATGCTCAATTTCCAATCGAGCTTTCTATCGAGGATAAGGCCAAGATACTTGGCGTTGTTGCTGAAGACTAGCGTTTCCCCACATAGTCTTGGGGGAATCAGTGCCGGAACTTTGTACTTCCTAGTGAAAAGCACCAGTTCCGTTTTAGACGGGTTGACGCCTAACCCGCATTTGTCTGCCCATTTCGACATTTTCGTGAGAGTACTTGTCATGCACTCACACAACGTCTGCGGAAATTTTCCGGAGAATGCTATGGCAACGTCGTCCGCGTACGCCACCACGCGGCAGCCACCCCCCTCTATCTCCCGCAGCAGTGTGTTCACTGCCACGTTCCATAGGAGGGGCGAGAGGACTCCGCCCTGCGGTGTGCCTCTGCTGACAAATCTGGTACACGTTGACGTCCCCAGTGATGCCTCAACCGTCCTGCATTGTAGCATCTGATCGATCAAGCTCACCGTCCTGGAGTCAACGCCCAGATCCGTCAGTGCGCCCGTGATGGCGGTCGGAAGGATGTTGTTAAAGGCGCCTTCTATGTCGAGGAAGGCTACTAGGGTGTACTCCTTAAAATTAAGGGACGCTTCGATGATCGATGTGATCGAGTGTAGGGCCGTTTCGGTGGATCTTCCCTTCCGATAGGCATGCTGGGAGTCTGAGATCAGACTGGACGGAATGCACGCCGTTAGATGCAGCCCCAGGAGCCGCTCCATCGCCTTTAGAAGAAAAGACGATAGACTTATGGGTCTGAAATCTTTTGGGGCAGTGTGCGAGGGCTTGCCTGCCTTGGGTATGAATACGACTTTGGTCTGAAGCCAGGTGTCAGGAATGCACCCGTGGGAGAAGATTCCCTCGTAGATTATTTTGAGCCAGTTAATGGCTTTGTGTCCCGCGTGAATCAGTTGGGCAGGGGAAATGCCGTCTGGCCCCGCGGACTTGTAGGGTTTAAAACTTCTGATCGCCCAGGAAATGTTCTCCTGGCTTAGCAGTCTCAGGATGGCATTTGAGGCGACGGAAGGAGGCGCGAGGTAGTTGGGTCTGTTTTCATCGCAGCCAGGGAAGTGGGTATTTAGGAGAAGATTTAGCGACTCCTCGCTGGACGTAGTCCACGACTGGTCGGTGTTCTTCAAGTAGCCCAGGGTGGGTGTTGTCTTCGAGAGAACTCTGCGCAAGCGTGAGGCTTCTGAGTTACTCTCGATTTCGCTGCAGAACTTACGCCAGGAGGCGCGTTTGGCTTTTCTAAGTTCTTTGTTGTAGGTTGACAGACTGGCTTTGTACTCGGCCCAGTTTTGCTCAACGTTTTCAGCCTTAGCTTTATTGAAGAGTCTCCGGGAGGCTTTCCGGAGTTCACCCAGTTTCGGATTCCACCATTCAGGTTTCTTCCGGCCTCTGTTCTTGCCAGAGGGGCATGCTTTGTCGAGCGCCTTATTGCAGGCGTCGGTAAAGATCTTAAGAAGACGAGTCGTGGCCTCCTTGGAGAACTCCTCCTCAGATGGGGGCTCAGGGAGAACACGACAGAGGTAGTCAGAATACCGAGTCCAGTTTGTCCGCCTGATGTTCCGGAATCGGACTGGCTTCGGCACTGAGAAGGAGAAGACAGTTTCCACGTACCTGTGGTCCGAGAAGGAGTGCTCTTCCAGGACCCTCCAGGATACAATGTTACGCTGTATCTCATGAGAGGCAAGCGTGAGGTCCAGGACCTCCTTGCGGTTTTTAATGATAAAGGTGGGATCACTACCCCGGTTTAATAAGACCATCTGTGTGGTCAGTAAGTAACTGAAAAGGTACTCACCCCTCTCGTTTGTGTCAGTGCTTCCCCACTGACAGTGATGTGCATTGGCATCACACCCCACAATTAGGCCGATGTCCTTGGCCGAGCAGTCTGCGATTAGAGCCCGGAGAGGCGCGTGTGGAGGGGGGTCTGGTTGTTCATGCCCCATGTATGCGGAGCAGATCCTCAGTGAGCGCTCCTGGCCTTCGAGGCTCACTGCGGTGTGGTCTTCATTGCTGAAATTTGGGAGCAAAAATAAGTGCAACTCTCTTTTTGCAAGAATGCAGGTACGAGTTTTACCTGTGGTTTCAGCTACATATAGCTTGTAATCAGAAGTACTCAGACCGGAGACCCTGTTTCCGATTATCCAGGGCTCCTGAATGAGTACTATGTCGGCTCCACCCTTGGCCAGGTGGAGCAGTAGAGCAGCGCATGCTGCCTTACAATGGTGGAGGTTTATCTGCAGGAGCGTCAACGACATTCCTGAGGCTCGCCTCCACCATTGTTACTTCTGGATCGCTGTCAGGGGACTCCGGCTCCTCCCCGACAATGATATGGCTGAGACCTCTGGCTAGGTCGCTCTCGTCGAACGCGTAGTCGTCCAGGATGTCGTCCGACATCAAGGACGCCGCATCCGACGCCGGGTTATCCTCCTCACACGAGGCCCCCTCTTTCGGGATCTCCGGCAGCTCCGGGTCTGGCTCGACCTCCGCTTGCCTGCCCTTGCGATCGGACTTGTACGTGGATATGGTGACCTTCTTATAGCCATAATCCACTACACCGTCCGACTTTGCGAGGAGATCTATTGATTCCTCATTTAGGACGAGGATAATCTGGCGCCTCTGCCCTTGGATATGCTCCACCTTTGCCACCTTCCAATCGGCTGTAGGAAGGTGGGGGTTGCAGACCTGCAGTAACCTAAGGATCTTCTCAGGCTCTGCAGGCTTAGCCGAGACGCTCTGGCTCTCGGGCGACTAGGGACATCTTCCCACTTCACGGCCTCCAGTTTCGCCCCTGGATAGACCTCTTTTAGGGCCGCCACCGCCTTCATGTAGAGGGCCGCAGAGCGAGCGTCTTGGCAGGCGATGGCTTTCACCTTGCCTTGATGCCACCCTGCGTCCTCACACTTTGGCGGTGGTCCGCCGTTCTCCTCAAGTTCCAGTAGGAACCGGTCCTGGAGCTCGTTCTCCACCAGGTGCCACTTATCGCGGGGGACATGGCCGTCCTCGGCGCCCCTGTCCAGGACACCGATCAGGGTCTTGCCCCTCGCCACCTCAGCGAACGACCGGTTCGTGAGGTGGGTCTTCGCCCGCTTGGCTTGCTGGGCTTGACCTGGCTGATTTGCGGGGTCCTCCGCTGAGCGTTGCCGCTTGTTGGGGGCCTTGGCTGCGCCCTTTCCAGCTTTGGCTGGCTGGAACAGGGGAAGGATTGAGCAGGCCCACAGCCTCTGCTCCTTTCCTTCGGTTGACGCCTTGAAATTCGGGTCTTCGTTGGACAGGATGAAGGCCGCTCGTCTCCTGTCCTGGTACGACGGCTTTCCTCCCCGTGGTGCAGAGACGCTGCCCGCCGGGGGTCCCAGGGGTTCTTCGGTCCCGGTGCGCTTACCAGCCGCGATTACGCTCTGCTTGGCAGCCACACCGGTATCCGCTTCGCCCTTGGAGCCACCCGACTTGGAAGAACCCGATTGGCTTTTCGGGCCCCCCCTCGCTGCGGCTGCTGCCTGAAGACGGTGGACCGACTCAGTCTCCTTCCCCGTCTTCCTTAGACCTGGTTTCCCAGGCGCTGGTGCAGAGGGATTGGCTTGTCCCTCCGGTACTTTAAGAGGAGTACCGAGCTCCTTTGCGGTGTTTTTATTTTTAATATATGATTTATTTGGCATTTTTGTTCCCACGAGTAGGCGGGAAGGGGTTGGTCACCCGAGGCATAGCCCGCTTGCCCCGGGAAGCCTGATTTAAACTGGAGGTCGGCAGGTATCCAGAGTCCGCATATTAGCGACCGGGCACCCCCCCGGCCATGCATCCCTCGGCATATAACAGTGTCACCTTGGATTGGGGTAATTTCACTGAGAGTTTTCTTCTCTCCGCCCGACTACCATTTGCCAGCATCCTAGCAGAGACATGACCGTGCTAGGACCTGTTTCCAGCCGCCCTCACGGGGAGAGTATAGTCGCACTTCCACCGGTGTGCACAGTTACGGCGGGTGACGGCTCGCTCGCAACCCTCTGTGTCCTAGGGGGGTGTGAGACGCAGACCGCACCGGGTATTACTAACCGGAGCGGCTGCGCCTCAGTTCCGAGTTCACAGTTGTGCGAGCCGACCCGTCATCCGTTTGTCCCCCTGTAGCACCCGATGGCTGACGGCCATAGGCGGCTTTGCTTAGAGTAAAAAAACATTAGCGCCTAGATCTCAGAGACTATAAAAGCTAGAGCAACCAAATTTGGTATCCGGCTTTGCTTAGAGTAAAACATTAGCGCCTAGATCTCAGAGACTATAAAAGCTAGAGCAACCAAATTTGGTATCCGCACTTCTGTTAGATCTCACTATAAAACGTATATCTCAAAATTTCGCCCCACCCCCTTCCGCCCACACAAAGGACGAAAATCTGTTGCATCGACAATATTGCAGATTGGAGAGAACTAATCATAGAAATGACCATATCTATCAGATTCCTGAATCTGGATCAGATCAGATCATTTTTATAGCCAAAGGAACAAATCAATTTGCAGTGGCTACGCAGCGCCCGACGTCACGCTCAGACTGATTTTCTGTCTCTCTCGCACGCACTCTTTGTCGTGTCGTTTAATATTAGCGGCGTCTGCCGTCACAACGTTCCCCTTCGTTAAGTGATATTTCACTGATTTTACCCCAGCTTCCCAAATACCTCCGAAGTGAGGTCCTGCCGGAGGAATAAAATGCCACTCGATCTGTTCTCTTTCTAATATTGGAACCACTTTTATGTTGTCTTTGAGGGCTTTTTGGTATTCCTCGTCTAATTTGCGCGAAGCTCCCACAAAGTTGGTTCCATTATCGGAAAAAATTGTTGCACATTTTCCTCTTCTTGAAAAAAATCTTCTAAGTGCAGCTATTAATGCATCTGAAGTAAGATCGCTGACTACTTCCAAATGAATAGCGTTTGTCGCCATGCATACGAATACGGCAATATATCCCTTATAGGATTTCTGCCCCCGGTTTTTAGAGCATCGGATATGGTAAGGCCCGGCGAAGTCTACACCTGTATTTGTAAACGGGTGCGATATTGTAGCTCTGTGTTTCGGCAGATTTCCCATAATTTGTTCTGCAGTATTCTGTCGATACCTAGCACAGGCGACACACTCTTTAGGTTTTTTCTTTAAGCAATTTCTAAGCCCAAATATCCAAAACTTTCGCTGGATATAGTTTCGCATCAGATTAATTCCACCGTGCAATGTTTCTTTATGTGCATTCTTGATAATTAAAGACGTCAAGTGATACTTATCTAAAATCAAGGGATGTTTAACCTCAAATTACCTCTACCTCCAACTCGTATCAATCCGTCTTTATCTAAGAACGGATTTAAGCTTAATAGTTTATTTTTTGTTTCCATTTCCTTTTTATTAATTAGGCTAGCTATTTCGGAACCGAATTGGATAGCTTGTTGTTGTTTTACTATTAATACTTTGGCGCTCTTAATCTCCTTCACTGTCAAAAATGAAGGAAATTCTTTCTTTTTGGTTTTGATTTGAATAAACCTCAATACATATGCAACGACTCTTTCTAGTTTATGCATACACGAATATTTTTGTAATAATTCACAAAAAATGTTATTTTTTGCTATTACCATTTGTTGCGTGACCTTCCATCCATGGCGGCGATTATTAGTTATTGATCTTAATTATGAAGTCTAGTGTAAGTTAGGCTAGGGCAAAGCTCGCTCTCTCGCTCTTGGCGATTCGCCCCGCTTTGCCACCGTAGGGTAGCTAGAGTAAGGAATTTGAATTGTAAAGGAAATATAGTTGTTCGCTAACATTGAAATATATCGAGCGTATCACTTTTTCGCCCCGCCGAATAAATAATTTAAATTACAGCCACCCAAAGTTTTCGGTTAATTCATTAGAAAAACTCTTCTAATTTTGCACCATTGTTGTGCCAACAACTAATTTTTCTTCAATTTCCTCTTTTGGCCAATGTTCCTTAGATTTCGCCAACCATTGAGGCCCTTTCCACCAAATCTTAAAATCTTTTAGCTTATCTGCACTAATGCCCCTTGATGCTAAATCTGCTGGATTGTCTTCAGTTCTAACGTGTCCCCATTTAATTTCCTTAATCTTTCTTACTTCGTCAGTTTGACACCTGATAAACTTGTCTTTATTGTCTCCATTCTTTATCCGGGCTAGAGTAATAGTAGAATCACTCCAGGCATAACACTCTACATTACTTCCAACCGCTACTTTCACCCGTTGAATTAATTTTGCCATAAGATGTGCTGCACAAAGTTCTAATTATACCCGATACTCAAAATGAGTATTGGGGTATATTAGATTTTTGGTAAAAGTAGATGTGTGTAACGTCCAGAAGGAATCGTTTCCGACCTCCCGACTTCATCAGCATCAATAGCCGAGTCGATTGAGCCATGTCTGTCTGTCCGTCTGTCCGTCCGTCCGTCTGTCCGTCCGTCTGTCCGTCGGTCTGTCCGTCCGCCCGTCTGTCCGTCCCCTTCAGCGCCTAATGCTCAAAGACTATAAGAGCTAGAGCAACGATGTTTTCGATCCAGACTTCTGTGATATGTCACTGCTACACAAATATTTCAAAACTTTGCCCCGTCCACTTCCGCCCCCACAAAGGGCGAAAATCTGTGGCATCCACACTCCTAATATATCGGACCGAGACGAGTTTGTTTCAAAATTTCGCCACACCCCCTTCCGCCCCCGCAAAGGATGAAAATCTGGCAGCATAAGCCTTTTCGGATGCAACGGCAAACCCATGAATTTGCATCGACTTATTGTGCTGAGCTTTTAGCCATCTCGGTATCTGAATGCTCTCTAACTCTGTTAAACTATTTTTAAACAAATTCCATTCCCGAGTATCCTGTTCTGATAATTCTTCATCCCAATTTTTGTCTGCTAGCCAAAGTTTTTGAATAAACAATTTTCCGACAAGTGTCACTGGAGACAACCAGCCTAAGGGGTCATATATCTTGGCTAAGGTAGATAATACTATTCTTTTGTTATTTTTCTTAATTGGTTCATAGTGGAAATTGAACCTAAACTCGTCTTTAACCGGTTCCCATTGTAGTCCTAATGTTTTGACGGATTCATTCTCCTCAATGGTTAATACTTCATTTTATTAACATTTACCAACATTATTAAACTCCCAGGTAACTTCCTTTACATGCTTTTTAGCATCCAGTATCGTGTCGGCACCTGTCACCAGGTCGTCCATATAAAATCGTTCTTTATGATTTCCCTAATTGCTTGATTTTTGCAATTATCTGCTATTGCAACAAGCATCCTGGTTGCTAAGTAGGGTGCTGAAGCTGTACCGTACGTAACGGTTGTAAGTTTATAATCTTTTAACTTTTCGTTTGGATTATCTCTCCAAATTATATGCAAATATTGTTGATCGTCTTTATCAACATTAATTTGCCGGTATATTTTTTCAATGTCCGCAGATATTACAAATGGCCATTTACGCCATAATATCGAAGATATCTTTTTGGACCCTTGGTCCAACCCACATGATATCATTTAAACTTTTATTGTTTGTGGTTTTTGCTGAAGCATCGAAAACCACCCTCAGCTTTGTCGTTAGACTGGAATCTCTTATAACTCCTTGATGGGGTATATAATAGTTCCCATCTTCTGTGGACTCTACCATATGTCCTAAGTTTTTATAGTCATGCATGAACTTTACATAATTATGGTACAGTGAATTATGGTATGTCCTGCCATTTTACATAACGGACAATTTTCTTTTATTTTACCATATTGCACTACTTTTTTCAACGGTTTCCACTCTTTATCCTGCGACGTGTAAAGAGAAGTGTACCGTTGCTCTAAAAATTCCATTACATCTGGCAATGCTTTCTGGCAATCTCTTTTGTCCTTTTTATATGACTTTCATATAATTGTAAGGTATCTTTGTAGAATTTTTTCAACACAATGTGCGCGAAAATCACATCAACTTCTTCTTTTAAATGTGACTTTAATTTAATTAAATGTATTGACTCATTTATAGAATCAGAAAACCATTTAATATGTTTCGCTGAATCGTGATCTAGCATTGGTAAGTCTAGTAAACGATTCAGCTGATCCGAAAAAATGTTTCGCTTATTTTCATACCGCTTGGTTAGCAATTCCCAAGCGGCATTATAATTCTCCAGCGGCCCAGTTAAAAGGTTAAGAGCTACCATACTCCGTGCCTCACCTTTTATCGCGATTTTCAAATAATTGAATTTTAGAGATGTACTCAGACTATCTCTGTTATGAATTAATTCACAAAATATTTGTGAAAAGCCGTCCCACTCGTTTTCTTCGCCCGAGAATGTGGGTACTTCCACTTTCGGAAGATCAGGCAAAGATTTCTTCTTTTTTTACAGTTGCCCCTTTAGTATCCATGCTGTTTGCTTCAGCTATGGTTTGCATCCTAACTTCTAGGTTGCTCAACATACTTTGAATATCAAATTCCAAATATTAGATTTTTGGTAAAAGTAGATGTGTGTAACGTCCAGAAGGAATCGTTTCCGACCCCCCCGACTTCATCAGCATCAATAGCCGAGTCGATTGAGCCATGTCTGTCTGTCCGTCTGTCCGTCCGTCCGTCTGTCCGTCCGCCCGTCTGTCCGTCCCCTTCAGCGCCTAATGCTCAAAGACTATAAGAGCTAGGGCAACGATGTTTTGGATCCAGACTTCTGTGATATGTCACTGCTACACAAATATTTCAAAACTTTGCCCCGTCCACTTCCGCCCCCACAAAGGGCGAAAATCTGTGGCATCCACACCTAATATATCGGACCGAGACGAGTTTGTTTCAAAATTTCGCCACACCCCCTTCCGCCCCCGCAAACGATGAAAATCTGGGGATATTCATAGATCTCAGAGACTATTAAGGCTAGAGTAACCAAATTTGGTATCCGCACTTCTGTTAGATCTCACTATAAAACGTATATCTCAAAATTTCGCCCCACCCCCTTCCGCCCACACAAAGGACGAAAATCTGTTGCACCGACAATATTGCAGATTGGAGAGAACTAAAAACGCAGAATCATAGATAATGACCATATCTATCAGATTGCTGAATCTGGATCAGATCAGATAATTTTTGTAGCCAAAAGGAACAAATCAATTTGCATTGGCTACGCAGCGCCCGACGTCACGCTCAGACTGATTTTCTGTCTCTCTCGCACGCACTCTTTGTCGTGTCGTTTAATATTAGCGGCGCTGCCGGAGGAGAGCCATACTGACTTAGTATCGGGTATAACTGTAGAATTGCGGTGTCCGCAGCAACTCACAACGTTCCCCCTCGTTTTCTTTTAATGTTTTATTATTGCTGAGCTTTCTTTCTAAACTATAAAATCGCGCTATAGCTTGGGTTTTTGAATCTCCTAGATCCTTTTCTTTTTTAAATGGTATTTTAACCACATACCTACCATTCTCATCTCTTCTTGTTGTTTCCAAGAAATGCTCCTCGCACCCATCTTCTTCTACGTCATTCTTTTCACTTTCCAATTCCCAGAACCACTCTAAGTCCCCAACTTCAATTGTTGTCGCCACAATAAATTTATCACCTTTTGATTTGGTGCAACCGGATATAATCCATCCGAATTCTGTATTTTGTCCAAGTAGTCCGTCTATTTTTACTACTCCGTCTTTTAAAATATGGGTATACAAATCTATCCTAATTATTACATCTACCCTACTTGGTTTGTTAAAGTTAGGGTCTGCCAACACATAATCTTGCCACTTAGTTTTATCAATATTGAAAGACTTTAATGGTAAAGCTTTCATCAGTTTCGGAAGAATAATTGCTTCAATATTTAGAGGACCTTTATTATAATCACGAGTTTTTACCGATAAATTAATTTTGTACTTTGAAGTTCAAGAGTCTGTAGATGACACTCCACCTACCTCGGTGTACATTGCGACCCACAATCAATGAGAGCTCTAAGGTTTTGATAGCCACCATTCCTTGCCCTTACTTTTATAAGTGCTGTGGCTAAGAACGCTTGTTCTTTTGTCAAGCAAGTGTTAACATTTTCCCTCTTTTCGTAGGGAATATGGAGCATCGTATGATGAGGTTTTTTACAAATCCCACAAAAAAAAGCATTTCTTATACATATCATGCCTACAGCATTTTGTGCAAAGGTGCTGTTTTTTTAATAAACTGGCCTCTATCTATCGGACTCATTCCCTTAAACTTATAACAGTGAATTATGGTATGTCCTGCCATTTTACATAACGGACAATTTTCTTTTATTTTACCATATTGCACTACTTTTTTCAACGGTTTCCACTCTTTATCCTGCGACGTGTAAAGAGAAGTGTACCGTTGCTCTAAAAATTCCATTACATCTGGCAATGCTTTCTGGCAATCTCTTTTGTCCTTTTTATATGACTTTCATATAATTGTAAGGTATCTTTGTAGAATTTTTTCAACACAATGTGCGCGAAAATCACATCAACTTCTTCTTTTAAATGTGACTTTAATTTAATTAAATGTATTGACTCATTTATAGAATCAGAAAACCATTTAATATGTTTCGCTGAATCGTGATCTAGCATTGGTAAGTCTAGTAAACGATTCAGCTGATCCGAAAAAATGTTTCGCTTATTTTCATACCGCTTGGTTAGCAATTCCCAAGCGGCATTATAATTCTCCAGCGGCCCAGTTAAAAGGTTAAGAGCTACCATACTCCGTGCCTCACCTTTTATCGCGATTTTCAAATAATTGAATTTTAGAGATGTACTCAGACTATCTCTGTTATGAATTAATTCACAAAATATTTGTGAAAAGCCGTCCCACTCGTTTTCTTCGCCCGAGAATGTGGGTACTTCCACTTTCGGAAGATCAGGCAAAGATTTCTTCTTTTTTTACAGTTGCCCCTTTAGTATCCATGCTGTTTGCTTCAGCTATGGTTTGCATCCTAACTTCTAGGTTGCTCAACATACTTTGAATATCAAATTCCAAATATTAGATTTTTGGTAAAAGTAGATGTGTGTAACGTCCAGAAGGAATCGTTTCCGACCCCCCCGACTTCATCAGCATCAATAGCCGAGTCGATTGAGCCATGTCTGTCTGTCCGTCTGTCCGTCCGTCCGTCTGTCCGTCCGCCCGTCTGTCCGTCCCCTTCAGCGCCTAATGCTCAAAGACTATAAGAGCTAGGGCAACGATGTTTTGGATCCAGACTTCTGTGATATGTCACTGCTACACAAATATTTCAAAACTTTGCCCCGTCCACTTCCGCCCCCACAAAGGGCGAAAATCTGTGGCATCCACACTCCTAATATATCGGACCGAGACGAGTTTGTTTCAAAATTTCGCCACACCCCCTTCCGCCCCCGCAAACGATGAAAATCTGGGGATATTCATAGATCTCAGAGACTATTAAGGCTAGAGTAACCAAATTTGGTATCCGCACTTCTGTTAGATCTCACTATAAAACGTATATCTCAAAATTTCGCCCCACCCCCTTCCGCCCACACAAAGGACGAAAATCTGTTGCATCGACAATATTGCAGATTGGAGAGAACTAAAAACGCAGAATCATAGATAACGACCATATCTATCAGATTGCTGAATCTGGATCAGATCAGATCATTTTTATAGCCAAAGGAAACAAATCAATTTGCAGTGGCTACGCAGCGCGTGACGTCACGCTCAGACTGATTTTCTGTCTCTCTCGCACACACTCTTTGTCGTGTCGTTTAATATTAGCGGCGTCTGCCGGAGGAGAGCCATACTGACTTAGTATTGGGTATAACTGTAGAGTTGCGGTGTCCGCAGCAACTCACAACGTTCCCCCTCGTTTAAATACATTTTCTTAGATATAAGCTAATATCAATTATTTTGTATTTAAATCGTCACGATGCAGGTTGAAGAGATAATGACACTGAGAGTCGCAGATTTGCGAGAGGAGTTAAGAGAGCTTGCGTTGCAGACGACGGGACGAAAGCGCGAAACCAGTTCAACCAGGTACGCGACAGGCAGAGTATAAATCTTGGTTTACGCTAAAAGACGTGGAAGGCAGTGTGTCACAATTTTCTGGTTCTAATAACCCCGACATCAACCAATGGATAGAGGAATTAGAAGAATGCGCAGCTACTGTTCAATGGAGTCAATTACAATTATTTATTTATGCCAAGAAGTTGTTAGTTGGTGCAGCAAAATCTTTCGCTCGTAGTTTGCGTGATATTCGTAACTGGAATTCGTTGAAGGCAGCTCTGTTGGATGAGTTTAGTGTTAAACTGACGTCCGTAGAATTACATAGAATGTTGCAAAAGCGCCAGCAGAAAAAGGAGAGTCATTGCATGAGTTCTTGTATGCGTTAATGGAGATAGCCAAGCCAATTAAACTAGATGATGAGAGTTTAATCGAATATTTTGTGGATGGTATACCAGACGCTAGGGCAAGTAAGGCAATGCTGTACCAAGCTAGAAACTTAAAGGAGCTTAAATTTCAGATCGATATTTACCAGAAAGCTAGAGGCGGATCCAAGCCGATGAGTAAGAATTGGCCGCTGAGGAATAAAAGTGAGAGTTCGGTGAAAGGGTCGATGGCAGAGAATTTTAGGAAATGTTTTAAGTGTGGAGAAAAATCGCTTTGAGGAAAGATTGGCCCAAAAATGATTTTTATAGCCGATACTCAAAATGAGTATTGGGTATATTAGATTTGTGGTAAAAGTGGATGTGTGTAACGTCCAGAAGGAATCGTTTCCGACCCCATAAAGTATATATATTCTTGATCAGCATCAATAGCCGAGTCGATTGAGCCATGTCTGTCTGTCCGTCTGTCCGTCCGTCCGTCCCCTTCAGCGCCTAATGCTCAAAGACTATAAGAGCTAGAGCAACGATGTTTTCGATCCAGACTTCTGTGATATGTCACTGCTACAAAAATATTTCAAAACTTTGCCCCGCCCACTTCCGCCCCCACAAAGGGCGTAAATCTGTGGCATCCACAATTTTAAAGATACGAGAAAACCAAAAACGCAGAATCGTAGAGAATGACCATATCTTTTAGACTGCGGAATCTGAATTGGATCTTATTATTATTATAGCAAGCATCAGGAAAACAATTTCATTTTTTCTCGCCCTGTCTCTCTCTAACACACACGTAGCATAGGCGGCTTTGCTTAAAGTAAAACATTAGCGCCTAGATCTCAGAGACTATAAAAGCTAGAGCAACCAAATTTGGTATCCACACTCCTAATATATCGGACCGAGACGAGGTTGTTTCAAAATTTCGCCACTGCCCCTTCCGCCCCCGCAAAGGATGCAAATCTGGGGATATTCAAAAATCTCAGAAACTATTAAGGCTAGAGTAACCAAATTTAGAATCCGCACTCCTGTTAGATCTCACTATAAAACGTATATCTCAAAATTTCGCCCCACCCCCTTCCGCTCCCACAAAGGACGAAAATCTGTTGCATCCACAATATTGCAGATTTGTGAAAACTAAAAACGCAGAATCATAGATAACGACCATATCTATCAGATTGCTGAATCTGGATCAGATCAGATCATTTTTATAGCCAAAGGAAACAAATCAATTTGCAGTGGCTACGCAGCGCGTGACGTCACGCTCAGACTGATTTTCTGTCTCTCTCGCGCGCACTCTTTATCGTGTCGTTTAATATTAGCGCCGTCTGCCGGAGGAGAGCCATACTGACTTAGTATCGGGTATAACTGTAGAGTTGCGGTGTCCGCAGCAACTCACAACGTTCCCCCTCGTTTTGGAATAGTTTTCCGATTCTTCTTTGTATTAACTTTGCTTTTGCTGGCTATTATAATTGTAGAACCATCTACCTTGGCATACACTACGGCAGCATAAGCCTTTTCGGATGCAACGGATAACCCATGAATTTGCATCGACTTATTGTGCTTTTGCTTTTGCTGGCTATTATAATTGTAGAACCATCTACCTTGGCATACACTACGGCAGCATAAGTCTTTTCGGATGCAACGGATAACCCATGAATTTGCATCGACTTATTGTGCTGAGCATTTAGCCATCTCGGTATCCGAATGCTCTCTAACTCTGTTAAACTATTTTTAAACGAATTCCATTCCCGAGTATCCTGTTCTGATAATTCTTCATCCCAATTTTTGTCTGCTAGCCAAAGTTTTTGAATAAACAATTTTCCGACAAGTGTCACTGGAGACAACCAGCCTAAGGGGTCATACATCTTGGCTAAGGTAGATAATACTATTCTTTTGTTATTATACCCGATACTCAAAATGAGTATTTGGGTATATTAGATTTGTGGTAAAAGTGGATGTGTGTAACGTCCAGAAGGAATCGTTTTCGACCCCATAAAGTATATATATTCTTGATCAGCATCAATAGCCGAGTCGATTGAGCCATGTCTGTCTGTCCGTCTGTCCGTCCGTCCGTCTGTCCGTCTGTCCGTCCCCTTCAGCGCCTAATGCTCAAAGACTATAAGAGCTAGAGCAACGATGTTTTGGATCCAGACTTCTGTGATATGTCACTGGTACAAAAATATTTCAAAACTTTGCCCCGCCCACTTCCGCTCCCACAAAGGGCGAAAATCTGTGGCATCCACAATTTTAAAGATACGAGAAAACCAAAAACGCAGAATCGTAGAGAATGACGATATCTTTTAGACTACAGAATCTAAATTGGATCGTATTATTATTATAGCCAGCATCAAGAAAACAATTTCATTTTTTCTCGCCCTGTCTCTCTCTAACACACACGTAGCATAGGCGGCTTTGCTTAAAGCTAAAGCGCTAAAACATTAGCGCCTAGATCTCAGAGACTATAAAAGCTAGAGTAACCAAATTTGGTATCCACACTCCTAATATATCGGACCGAGACGAGTTTGTTTCAAAATTTCGCCACACCCCCTTCCGCCCCCGCAAAGGATGCAAATCTGGGGATATTCACAAATCTCAGAGACTATTAAAGCTAGAGTAACCAAATTTAGTATCCGCACTCCTGTTAGATCTCACTATAAAACGTATATCTCAAAATTTCGCCCCACCCCCTTCCGACCCACAAAGGACGAAAATCTGGTGCATCCACAATATTGCAGATTTGAGAAAACTAAAAACGCAGAATCATAGATAATGACCATATCTATCAGTCTGGATCAGATCAGATAATTTTTGTAGCCAAAAGGAACAAATCAATTTGCATTGGCTACGCAGCGCCCGACGTCACGCTCAGACTGATTTTCTGTCTCTCTCGCACGCACTCTTTGTCGTGTCGTTTAATATTAGCGGCGCTGCCGGAGGAGAGCCATACTGACTTAGTATCGGGTATAACTGTAGAGTTGCGGTGTCCGCAGCAACTCACAACGTTCCCCCTCGTTTTTCTTAATTGGTTCATAGTGGAAATTGAACCTAAACTCGTCTTTAACCGGTTCCCATTGTAGTCCTAATGTTTTGACGGATTCATTCTCCTCAATGGTTAATACTTTATTTTCTTGGTCATCTCTAATGCCTTCTATAATTTCTGGGATATTTGTTATCCACTTTCTTAAGTTAAACCCAACATTATTAAACTCCCAGGTAACTTCCTTTACATGCTTTTTAGCATCCAGTATCGTGTCGGCACCTGTCACCAGGTCGTCCATATAAAATCGTTCTTTATGATTTCCCTAATTGCTTGATTTTTGCAATTATCTGCTATTACAACAAGCATCCTGGTTGCTAAGTAGGGTGCTGAAGCTGTACCGTACGTAACGGTTGTAAGTTTATAATCTTTTAACTTTTCGTTTGGATTATCTCTCCAAATTATATGCAAATATTGTTGATCGTCTTTATCAACATTAATTTGCCGGTACATTTTTTCAATGTCCGCAGATATTACAAATGGCCATTTACTCCATAATATCGAAGATATCTTTTTGTACCCTTGGTCCAACCCACATGATATCATTTAAACTTTTATTGTTTGTGGTTTTTGCTGAAGCATCGAAAACCACCCTCAGCTTTGTCGTTAGACTGGAATCTCTTATAACTCCTTGATGGGGTAAATAATAGTTCCCATCTTCTGTGGACTCTACCATATGTCCTAAGTTTTTATAGTCATGCATGAACTTTACATAATTTTTTTTTAATGTTTTATTATTGCTGAGCTTTCTTTCTAAACTATAAAATCGCGCTATAGCTTGGGTTTTTGAATCTCCTAGATCCTTTCTTTTTTAAATGGTATTTTAACCACATACCTACCATTCTCATCTCTTCTTGTTGTTTCCAAGAAATGCTCCTCGCGCCCATCTTCTTCTACGTCATTCTTTTCACTTTCCAATTCCCAGAACCACTCTAAGTCCCCAACTTCAATTGTTGTCGCCACAATAAATTTATCACCTTTTGATTTGGTGCAACCGGATATAATCCATCCGAATTCTGTATTTTGTCCAAGTAGTCCGTCTATTTTTACTACTCCGTCTTTTAAAATATGGGTATACAAATCTATCCCAATTATTACATCTACCCTACTTGGTTTGTTAAAGTTAGGGTCTGCCAACACATAATCTTGCCACTTAGTTTTATCAATATTGAAAGACTTTAATGGTAAAGCTTTCATCAGTTTCGGAAGAATAATTGCTTCAATATTTAGAGGACCTTTATTATAATCACGAGTTTTTACCGATAAATTAATTTTGTACTTTGAAGTGCAAGAGTCTGTAGATGACACTCCACCTACCTCGGTGTTCGCTCTTTTTCGTACTAAGTTTAATATTTGCGCAGCTTCTTCTGAAATTATGGTACATTGCGACCCACAATCAATGAGAGCTCTAAGGTTTTGATAGCCACCATTCCTTGCCCTTACTTTTATAAGTGCTGTGGCTAAGAACGCTTGTTCTTTTGTCAAGCAAGTGTTAACATTTTCCCTCTTTTCGTAGGGAATATGGAGCATCGTATGATGAGGTTTTTTACAAATCCCACAAAAAAAAGCATTTCTTATACATATCATGCCTACAGCATTTTGTGCAAAGCTGCTGTTTTTTTAATAAACTGGCCTCTATCTATCGGACTCATTCCCTTAAACTTATAACAGTGAATTATGGTATGTCCTGCCATTTTACATAACGGACAATTTTCTTTTATTTTACCATATTGCACTACTTTTTTCAACGGTTTCCACTCTTTATCCTGCGACGTGTAAAGAGAAGTGTACCGTTGCTCTAAAAATTCCATTACATCTGGCAATGCTTTCTGGCAATCTCTTTTGTCCTTTTTATATGACTTTCATATAATTGTAAGGTATCTTTGTAGAATTTTTTCAACACAATGTGCGCGAAAATCACATCAACTTCTTCTGTTAAATGTGACTTTAATTTAATTAAATGTATTGACTCATTTATAGAATCAGAAAACCATTTAATATGTTTCGCTGAATCGTGATCTAGCATTGGTAAGTCTAGTAAACGATTCAGCTGATCCGAAAAAATATTTCGCTTTTTTTCATACCGCTTGGTTAGCAATTCCCAAGCGGCATTATAATTCTCCAGCGTCCCAGTTAAAAGGTTCCGTGCCTCACCTTTTATCGCGATTTTCAAATAATTGAATTTTAGAGATGTACTCAGACTATCTCTGTTATGAATTAATTCACAAAATATTTGTGAAAAGCCGTCCCACTCTTTTTCTTCGCCCGAGAATGTGGGTACTTCCACTTTCGGAAGATCAGGCAAAGATATCTTCTTTTTTACAGTTGCCCCTTTAGTATCTATTCTGTTTGCTTCAGCTATGGTTTGCATCCTAACTTCTAGGTTGCTCAACATACTTTGAATATCAAATTCCAAATCTCCGATCTGGTTGTCGAAGCTGTCGTTTGTTTCATAGCTATGATAATACTCCTCAATTTTTGAGCTCTTTTACTGAGGAACTCAATTTTTCCTTTTCTCATTCTACACTCTCC
Organism: Drosophila persimilis; assembly: GCF_003286085.1. Taxonomy (NCBI): domain Eukaryota; kingdom Metazoa; phylum Arthropoda; class Insecta; order Diptera; family Drosophilidae; genus Drosophila; species Drosophila persimilis. The sequence goes on along the minus strand of NW_020825458.1, from coordinate 97,018 downwards.
CACTGTAGCCTGATCAAACCTCTGCATGGTTTGCTCTAAATAGGACTTCAGATTTTCCACTGACGATTTCCTCAGAAACTTTTTCTATGCTATTGTCAATTTTGGGCTCTATGTCTTCCTTCAAAGTTCCAGTCTCCTCTGGTTGTAAGTTTGTTTTTTCTACCTTCCCTTTCGTTAATGTTTCATTATTTTTTGACTCTACATACTTTTTATGTATGTCCTCTATATTTTTAATCATTTTTTCGTACTGCTGTCTCTTATAATAGTCATGATCGACTACTCCATATGTTAACAGTGCAGAATTATTGCCTGTAACTTTGTTTTTAAGGTCTCCTAACCTTTGGATTACATCGCTGGTCAAATTACCAGCTTCAATCTTTTTAATCTCCCTTGCTATCGCTGCTTGAGCCTCTAATAAATTAAGCTATTCCGACAACATCTTAGTTTAATTTTTTGTTTTTTTTTTTTACTTAATTAGGCTTAAAAACAATCTGAAATATGAGACTTAGCTGATGAATTCTGCTTCTGCTGTTTTTGTTACTGCTGCCGCTGAAGTCGCTGCTGCTGATACCGCTGTTGCTGCTTCTGGTGTTGCCTCTGCTTACGTCGCTGCTGCTGATATCGCTGTCGCTGCTGCTGGTGTTGCCTCTGCTTCCTGTCGCTGCAGTTATTGTTGCTGGCACAGTGGGCACACACAAACCCATTTATATATATTTATTTTTCATAGTCACAGTTATTTGCCACTTTTTTTTTAATTCTAGCCATTAAGAACTTTCGATGTTTCGGATTATTATTTTTTCTCTTTTAATGTTCCGGCCTCAAAAACGCCACCGTCGCGAAAAAGTTTTATTTTTCAATTACAATAGACATACATATTTCGTTATCTATTAAAATATAGCCTGTCCAGCTCGTATTTTTCAAAATTATTAATTGAAACTTCCGTTTCGTTAATTTTTATTTATTTTTTTTTTGTATTATCCGATCACAATAGATATATCCAGTTATCTATTAAAAATACAGCCTGTTTAGCTCGTATTTTTCCAAATTATTAATTGAAACTCTCGTTTCATTAATTTATTTTATACTCTGTTCCTTCCTATAGGAGGGAAATCAAAGTTTTTTATTTTGCTACCTTTAGCTGTCAGTGAACTAGACACTTGTTCAGTCTCAAGGAAGCTCTTTTAACTCCGTGCCATTACCACAGGGGGGAAACAGAGTCTCGAAGGACCAAAATGTTAAGACCTTAAAAGAAAAGTCTAGACATTTGCGAGTTGAGTTGTAAATTCAAACTAAATTTTATTCTTAAAATCAGAGCCTTATATGTGATTTGACAATGAGGTAGTAGGTACAATTTGGTAGTCTATAATTATCGTTAGACCTACGCAGAGGATACACTTTACTGAGGGTGTCTATTTGAGTACATGCTTACATTAGTTTTATTTTAGGACCGCATTTGTTAAGTGTTTTCTCCACTTGTGTTTTGTTGTCGTTTTAATGGCTTACAGATCTCTGTTTACACCCGTGCAGTCATAACTTTATGTGATTTCTTTAGAGATCGGTGTTGTTACATGAGTGAATGTGTACAATAATCTATTTATGCTTAAACATTCTGCAAGGGGCCGAAAGTGGCATTGTATTGACGATTATATGTTCATGTTTGAACAATTGTAATTAATATGATATAAACTTAAAATAATGTTTAAGGATTTTGATTAATGTTTACGAATAATATGTTTTATCTCACTGTTTAACATTTTTATACTTTATCTCTGTTACTCTTACTCTGCTGTCTCTCCTTGACATCTTTCGCTATTACGCTAATTATTTCTTACGTCGTTTCATTGCTCTGCACCCATCCACGCGTCTGATGGAAAACGCCGTCGTCTGTGGATGTGGCTGCCGCACTCGGGACCTTGATTTTCTTCTTTTCCTGTGCTCTCGATCGTCTCGTCACGCTATGTACCCATCTGCTGGTTGATGCCGTCATCGTTGTGTGTGAAGCCCTCTCTCTGGATTCTAATGTGCTCTGCTCTTTCTGGACCCTCTTGTCGCGTTATGCACCCATACACACATCTGATGAATATTGTCGTCGCCTGTGTATGTTAATGCCGCTCTCTGGATTCTGTTGTTGTTGTTACTCCTTGCTTCTCTGTATCTCTCTCTAACAGTTCGACATCGAAGTTTTCAACTCTCTTTTATGCACTCTCTGTGTGCCTCTTTTCAATCTGTTCCACTGCCTCTCTCACAGTTTCACATCATAGTTTTTCTCGTCTCTTGTGCACTATTTATGTGCTTCTTCTCTAATTTTCGTTGTCCTCTGTGGATCTACCTTCGCTCAGACATGCCTGAACTTAACGGATAATGCCGTAACTGCTCATCTGCTTGCCTTTGCTGTCATACTCTGTCTCCCTCACTCTCGTGAAATTTATGCCTTTCGTGACATAGCCATTTCTGTGTGTGTGCTGCTCAATGTGCTGTCTCGTTCTCTCCTTTGCAGAAGTTTCTAGACGTTCAACATTCTGCTGCTCCTGGGTGTTTTATGTTTTGTGGCAATAATGTATACACAATTTAATGATTGATGTACACAATTGCTTCTTTTTTTTCTCCCGGACGAGCCCCCATTAATGTGGAGGGCTTATACATGTGCGCGTATAATCCTCCCGGATGTATCGAATTTGAGGCTACTTTCTCGCAATAATTGTTGTCGACGGATTCATTAAGAAATCATAACTTTATTTCGTTCATTGGTCTTATATTTTTTTACACAGTATTTTATAATTTTCTCTTCTCTCGCTTTCATTTATGCCGCGCACCCAGAACACAACCTCTCTCTCTCGCAGCTCAAACTCTCACTCTTCGATTACTCGATCCTCGTTTCTATTCGATTATTTCCTCTCTATATGTTAATGGTACTCCCGTTACTGCCTTTCCTACATTAGGAATAAGTTTTTGTAATTTATTGTAGTCTTATTGTAGTCTAATTGTACATTTTTGTAGTCCATTTATATTTTTACTTACCCTTCTTCTTTTCTCTTTCTTCTTCTTCTTTCCCAACTATCACCCATTCCCCAATAACTGACAAGTGGCAACGCCATTAATGACCCAAAAAATACCACGCCAATTAGGAAAATACCCGAGCCGATAACACACAAAAGTCAATTCAAATTTAAAATGCATTTCTCAATGCCAGTGTGTTATCGGTCGCCAACTTCGGCAATTTACGCCCAGCCAATTCGTCGATCGGGTTTTTCGTATGGGGGGAGAGTGTGAGAGTTGCCGGACATGGAGTGTTCCACCATGCACCTCATGCACCATGTCTGGATCAGATCAGATAATTTTTGTAGCCAAAAGGAACAAATCAATTTGCATTGGCTACGCAGCGCCCGACGTCACGCTCAGACTGATTTTCTGTCTCTCTCGCACGCACTCTTTGTCGTGTCGTTTAATATTAGCGGCGCTGCCGGAGGAGAGCCATACTGACTTAGTATCGGGTATAACTGTAGAGTTGCGGTGTCCGCAGCAACTCACAACGTTCCCCCTCGTTTTTCTTAATTGGTTCATAGTGGAAATTGAACCTAAACTCGTCTTTAACCGGTTCCCATTGTAGTCCTAATGTTTTGACGGATTCATTCTCCTCAATGGTTAATACTTTATTTTCTTGGTCATCTCTAATGCCTTCTATAATTTCTGGGATATTTGTTATCCACTTTCTTAAGTTAAACCCAACATTATTAAACTCCCAGGTAACTTCCTTTACATGCTTTTTAGCATCCAGTATCGTGTCGGCACCTGTCACCAGGTCGTCCATATAAAATCGTTCTTTATGATTTCCCTAATTGCTTGATTTTTGCAATTATCTGCTATTGCAACAAGCATCCTGGTTGCTAAGTAGGGTGCTGAAGCTGTACCGTACGTAACGGTTGTAAGTTTATAATCTTTTAACTTTTCGTTTGGATTATCTCTCCAAATTATATGCAAATATTGTTGATCGTCTTTATCAACATTAATTTGCCGGTACATTTTTTCAATGTCCGCAGATATTACAAATGGCCATTTACGCCATAATATCGAAGATATCTTTTTGGACCCTTGGTCCAACCCACATGATATCATTTAAACTTTTATTGTTTGTGGTTTTTGCTGAAGCATCGAAAACCATCCTTAGCTTTGTCGTTAGACTGGAATCTCTTATAACTCCTTGATGGGGTAAATAATAGTTCCCATCTTCTGTGGACTCTACCATATGTCCTAAGTTTTTATAGTCATGCATGAACTTTACATAATTTTCCTTTAATGTTTTATTATTGCTGAGCTTTCTTTCTAAACTATAAAATCGCGCTATAGCTTGGGTTTTTGAATCTCCTAGATCCTTTCTTTTTTAAATGGTATTTTAACCACATACCTACCATTCTCATCTCTTCTTGTTGTTTCCAAGAAATGCTCCTCGCGCCCATCTTCTTCTACGTCATTCCTTTCACTTTCCAATTCCCAGAACCACTCTAAGTCCCCAACTTCAATTGTTGTCGCCACAATAAATTTATCACCTTTTGATTTGGTGCAACCGGATATAATCCATCCGAATTCTGTATTTTGTCCAAGTAGTCCGTCTATTTTTACTACTCCGTCTTTTAAAATATGGGTATACAAATCTATCCCAATTATTACATCTACCCTACTTGGTTTGTTAAAGTTAGGGTCTGCCAACACATAATCTTGCCACTTAGTTTTATCAATATTGAAAGACTTTAATGGTAAAGCTTTCATCAGTTTCGGAAGAATAATTGCTTCAATATTTAGAGGACCTTTATTATAATCACGAGTTTTTACCGATAAATTAATTTTGTACTTTGAAGTGCAAGAGTCTGTAGATGACACTCCACCTACCTCGGTGTTCGCTCTTGTTCGTACTAAGTTTAATATTTGCGCAGCTTCTTCTGAAATTATGGTACACTGCGACCCACAATCAATGAGAGCTCAATATTTAGAGGACCTTTATTATAATCACGAGTTTTTACCGATAAATTAATTTTGTACTTTGAAGTGCAAGAGTCTGTAGATGACACTCCACCTACCTCGGTGTTCGCTCTTGTTCGTACTAAGTTTAATATTTGCGCAGCTTCTTCTGAAATTATGGTACACTGCGACCCACAATCAATGAGAGCTCTAAGGTTTTGATAGCCACCATTCCTTGCCCTTACTTTTATAAGTGCTGTGGCTAAGAACGCTTGTTCTTTTGTCAAGCAAGTGTTAACATTTTCCCTCTTTTCGTAGGGAATATGGAGCATCGTATGATGAGGTTTTTTACAAATCCCACAAAAAAAAGCATTTCTTATACATATCATGCCTACAGCATTTTGTGCAAAGGTGCTGTTTTTTTAATAAACTGGCCTCTATCTATCGGACTCATTCCCTTAAACTTATAACAGTGAATTATGGTATGTCCTGCCATTTTACATAACGGACAATTTTCTTTTATTTTACCATATTGCACTACTTTTTTCAACGGTTTCCACTCTTTATCCTGCGACGTGTAAAGAGAAGTGTACCGTTGCTCTAAAAATTCCATTACATCTGGCAATGCTTTCTGGCAATCTCTTTTGTCCTTTTTATATGACTTTCATATAATTGTAAGGTATCTTTGTAGAATTTTTTCAACACAATGTGCGCGAAAATCACATCAACTTCTTCTGTTAAATGTGACTTTAATTTAATTAAATGTATTGACTCATTTATAGAATCAGAAAACCATTTAATATGTTTCGCTGAATCGTGATCTAGCATTGGTAAGTCTAGTAAACGATTCAGCTGATCCGAAAAAATGTTTCGCTTATTTTCATACCGCTTGGTTAGCAATTCCCAAGCGGCATTATAATTCTCCAGCGGCCCAGTTAAAAGGTTAAGAGCTACCATACTCCGTGCCTCACCTTTTATCGCGATTTTCAAATAATTGAATTTTAGAGATGTACTCAGACTATCTCTGTTATGAATTAATTCACAAAATATTTGTGAAAAGCCGTCCCACTCTTTTTCTTCGCCCGAGAATGTGGGTACTTCCACTTTCGGAAGATCAGGCAAAGATATCTTCTTTTTTACAGTTGCCCCTTTAGTATCCATGCTGTTTGCTTCAGCTATGGTTTGCATCCTAACTTCTAGGTTGCTCAACATACTTTGAAGTTGTCGAAGCTGTCGTTTGTTTCATAGCTATGATAATACTCCTCAATTTTTGAGCTCTTTTACTGAGGAACTCAATTTTTCCTTTTCTCATTCTACACTCTCCCACTGTAGCCTGATCAAACCTCTGCATGGTTTGCTCTAAATAGGACTTCAGATTTTCCACTGACGATTTCCTCAGAAACTTTTTCTATGCTATTGTCAATTTTGGGCTCTATGTCTTCCTTCAAAGTTCCAGTCTCCTCTGGTTGTAAGTTTGTTTTTTCTACCTTCCCTTTCGTTAATGTTTCATTATTTTTTGACTCTACATACTTTTTATGTATGTCCTCTATATTTTTAATCATTTTTTCGTACTGCTGTCTCTTATAATAGTCATGATCGACTACTCCATATGTTAACAGTGCAGAATTATTGCCTGTAACTTTGTTTTTAAGGTCTCCTAACCTTTGGATTACATCGCTGGTCAAATTACCAGCTTCAATCTTTTTAATCTCCCTTGCTATCGCTGCTTGAGCCTCTAATAAATTAAGCTATTCCGACAACATCTTAGTTTAATTTTTTGTTTTTTTTTTTACTTAATTAGGCTTAAAAACAATCTGAAATATGAGACTTAGCTGATGAATTCTGCTTCTGCTGTTTTTGTTACTGCTGCCGCTGAAGTCGCTGCTGCTGATACCGCTGTTGCTGCTTCTGGTGTTGCCTCTGCTTACGTCGCTGCTGCTGATATCGCTGTCGCTGCTGCTGGTGTTGCCTCTGCTTCCTGTCGCTGCAGTTATTGTTGCTGGCACAGTGGGCACACACAAACCCATTTATATATATTTATTTTTCATAGTCACAGTTATTTGCCACTTTTTTTTCAATTCTAGCCATTAAGAACTTTCGATGTTTCGGATTATTATTTTTTCTCTTTTAATGTTCCGGCCTCAAAAACGCCACCGTCGCGAAAAAGTTTTATTTTTCAATTACAATAGACATACATATTTCGTTATCTATTAAAATATAGCCTGTCCAGCTCGTATTTTTCAAAATTATTAATTAAAACTTCCGTTTCGTTAATTTTTATTTATTTTTTTTTGTATTATCCGATCACAATAGATATATCCAGTTATCTATTAAAAATACAGCCTGTTTAGCTCGTATTTTTCCAAATTAGTAATTGCAACTCTCGTTTCATTAATTTATTTTATACTCTGTTCCTTCCTATAGGAGGGAAATCAAAGTTTTTTATTTTGCTACCTTTAGCTGTCAGTGAACTAGACACTTGTTCAGTCTCAAGGAAGCTGGTTTAACTCCGTGCTCTTACCACAGGGGGGAAACAACGGAGAGTCTCGAAGGACCAAAATGTTAAGACCTTAAAAGAAAAGTCTAGACATTTGCGAGTTGAGTTGTAAATTCAAACTAAATTTTATTCTTAAAATCAGAGCCTTATATGTGATTTGACAATGAGGTAGTAGGTACAATTTGGTAGTCTATAATTATCGTTAGACCTACGCAGAGGATACACTTTACTGAGGGTGTCTATTTGAGTACATGCTTACATTAGTTTTATTTTAGGACCGCATTTGTTAAGTGTTTTCTCCACTTGTGTTTTGTTGTCGTTTTAATGGGTTACAGATCTCTGTTTACACCCGTGCAGTCATAACTTTATGTGATTTCTTTAGAGATCGGTGTTGTTACATGAGTGAATGTGTACAATAATCTATTTATGCTTAAACATTCTGCAAGGGGCCGAAAGTGGCATTGTATTGACGATTATATGTTCATGTTTGAACAATTGTAATTAATATGATATAAACTTAATATAATGTTTAAGGATTTTGATTAATGTTTACGAATAATATGTTTTATCTCACTGTTTAACATTTTTATACTTTATCTCTGTTACTCTTACTCTGCTGTCTCTCCTTGACATCTTTCGCTATTACGCTAATTATTTCTTACGTCGTTTCATTGCTCTGCACCCATCCACGCGTCTGATGGAAAACGCCGTCGTCTGTGGATGTGGCTGCCGCACTCGGGACCTTGATTTTCTTCTTTTCCTGTGCTCTCGATCGTCTCGTCACGCTATGTACCCATCTGCTGGTTGATGCCGTCATCGTTGTGTGTGAAGCCCTCTCTCTGGATTCTAATGTGCTCTGCTCTTTCTGGACCCACTTGTCGCGTTATGCACCCATACACACATCTGATGAATATTGTCGTCGCCTGTGTATGTTAATGCCGCTCTGGATTCTGTTGTTGTTGTTACTCCTTGCTTCTCTGTATCTCTCTCTAACAGTTCGACATCGAAGTTTTCAACTCTCTTTTATGCACTCTCTGTGTGCCTCTTTTCAATCTGTTCCACTGCCTCTCTCACAGTTTCACATCATAGTTTTTCTCGTCTCTTGTGCACTATTTATGTGCTTCTTCTCTAATTTTCGTTGTCCTCTGTGGTTCTACCTTCGCTCAGACATGCCTGAACTTAACGGATAATGCCGTAACTGCTCATCTGCTTGCCTTTGCTGTCATACTCTGTCTCCCTCACTCTCGTGAAATTTATGCCTTTCGTGACATAGCCATTTCTGTGTGTGTGCTGCTCAATGTGCTGTCTCGTTCTCTCATTTGCAGAAGTTTCTAGACGTTCAACATTCTGCTGCTCCTGGGTGTTTTATGTTTTGTGGCAATAATGTATACACAATTTAATGATTGATGTACACAATTGCTTCTTTTTTTTCTCCCGGACGAGCCCCCATTAATGTGGAGGGACTTATACATGTGCGCGTATAATCCTCCCGGATGTATCGAATTTGAGGCTACTTTCTCGCAATAATTGTTGTCGACGGATTCATTAAGAAATCATAACTTTATTTCGTTCATTGGTCTTATATTTTTTTACACAGTATTTTATAATTTTCTCTTCTCTCGCTTTCATTTATGCCGCGCACCCAGAACACAACCTCTCTCTCTCGCAGCTCAAACTCTTACTCTTCGATTACTCGATCCTCGTTTCTATTCGATTATTTCCTCTCTATATGTTAATGGTACTCCCGTTACTGCCTTTCCTACATTAGGAATAAGTTTTTGTAATTTATTGTAGTCTTATTGTAGTCTAATTGTACATTTTTGTAGTCCATTTATATTTTTACTTACCCTTCTTCTTTTCTCTTTCTTCTTCTTCTTTCCCAACTATCACCCATTCCTTGCCGCTCTCAAGGCCACTTTTCCCGCCTCTCGCGAATACCCACACATTCTTATTGCCTCCTCCCCACCCTGCATACGAAACAAGTAAACCAACTGAGAGAGTCGAAAGGGGGAAACGACAAAGAGAAAGGACTAACAGTGAAGAGTCTGCAGAACAAGAGGCCTCGAAACATACCTGCCTTCGCGATTACACGCACATACATACAGACGATACTGCAGCCCGAGGGGAAGAAGCAGCGAACGGATCGAACATTACAAACGAACCTGGTTCGAGCTTGTACCCCCCTCACGACGCAAATAATATGACAACGACATTGTGCAAAACGGCAATGCACACAATAGAACTGCCCTCCACCTCAGCTGAGGCAGCCAGACGAAGATTACTCTCCAAAAACAACATCAACATAATTGAAAACATCCAAAAACCTGACTATTCCCCAATCAGGAGAGGTCAGATTGAGATATAGGATGAAGACGAAGAAGTAGAAGAAAATAAGTGTAAAAAAAGAAGCCAGCAGCAACAGCAGCAGCGGCCGCCAATTAAAAAGCCGAAAAAGAAAAGCCAGACATTGGAGGAGCTGGAGGATATTGTCCAGGAGCAGCTGAGGCAGCACGAGCTGCGGCAGCAACAGCAGAAGCAGCAGAAACGGACAACAAAGGCAGCCAACACCAACAAAGTTGCCGATCCTGCCACCCTGCCACAATCTACACAGCGAACACATGCTCCTGCCCCTGCCCCTGCCACTACTGTAAATGCCAAAAGCCAGACCCACAGCCATCACCAACATCGAAAACAGCCAATACATAGACAATCACCAGCCAATCACACAGACAATACCGGCAATAAAAATAATGACGCCAATACAAATAATATTACAAATAAACCTGCCAATACCAACACCAACACCACCACCGCCATCACCATTACAAACACTCCTGCCACTACCACCGACGATGACATCCGGCACGGCGAATTCGGGCATCAGCCACTCCAGCAGCAACAGCCAGCACATCGTCTCCAGCAGGCACCACAACGTCACCAGCAGCCACTACAGCGACAGTCGCAGCAGCAGCCAGCCACACAGCGACTCCACCCACAGCCGCAGCAGCAACGCCAGGAACGTGGCTTGAGGATCCTCATCCCAGGACTCTCCCACTCCACGCTGCCGGATTGGACTCGCAGCAGTATGCTGAACGAGGGGTTCACGGTTCGGTTTGTAAGGGTGATCACCGATCGATTCGATCGCAGCTGCCAATTCAACCTCTTCAAGGCTGAGATCGACCCCAAACTGGACCCTGGCCAATTCAATGTGTTGAGGATGAGACGACTGGGCGGGAGGCCCGTCACGGTTGAGAGGCTTGGAGTCTCCCGTGACCCTGCCCAGTGCCATCGTTGCCAGGTGTTTGGCCACACCCGCGCATATTGTAGACGCGCTGCAGTTTGCATGAAATGCGCGGGTTGGCACCTGACGACAGACTGCAGCAAGCCGAGGAGTACCGCTCCCAAATGCGCCAACTGCCAGGGCCAGCACATCAGCTCATACAAGGGATGCCCATCCTTTAAGTCAGCCAGGGAGCGGCTCCTGGCCCCCAGGGTCGCTGTCCAGGAGCATCGACGGCAGCAGCAGCAGCCTCAGCCACTACGGCAACAGCCACAGCCAATGCAGCAGCCACCACAACGTCACCAGCAGCCACTACAGCGACAGTTGCAGCAGCAGCCACCCACAAAGCCACTCCACCCACAGCCGCAGCAGCAACGCCAACGCGGTCCGGGTCGGCAGCATCGGCTACAGCTACAGCATCGCGACCAACATCCCCGGCCACTGGCCGAGGGGCGCCAACACCAGAGGGTCCAGCCAATGCAGCCGATTTCAAATCGTGCTCCGGAGCCACGCCAACCCCAGGTACAGCGATGGGAGCTGAACCCATATACTGAAAAGAGATGCCAGAAAAATTAGAGAACTGGAAGAAAGGCTGGCAGCAATTTCAACGACACTGACAAACCTGCTGCAGGCAAGGGACGGGAGCACGGGAGGAGTGCCGCCACTTCAGACAACAACAGCAGCATCCACACAGCCATCACCACGGCCAACTGCAAATACGCACCATGACGCCGCAGCCATATCGGACTGCGAATCCGATATGGACTGCGAAGCAACTAACGACGAAGATGACGACGAATGGACCGACCACGATCCATTCGAGGCTCTGGATGGCCTGGGCGAAATATGGAGGGCACAAATCGCCAGCGCGCGTGAAAGCATGCGATCGGGCGGCGCCTATTGATCAACTGACAACGCATACTGGGTGACCGGACCAGCAGCCACTCGGATGCGGCCAACAACATCGCAATCGACAACGTATCCTGGTGGCCGGACCAGCAGCCACTTGGATGCGGCCAATAACTCGGACCATTGCCATCACGCATCGAAGCCAACTCCAACATCATTGACATTGCATCGGGTGGCCGGACCAGTGCCATTCGGATGCAGCAGCCAATCATCCAGACAGATGCAACGTGGGCGGCCGGACCAGAGCCGCTCGCCATCTCCAACCTTTGGCATGATGCACGCCAATACTCACATCCAGCCAATTAACAACACACAGGGGGACAACAGAGCCGGCCGGTATACAGCGTAATGTTCGCATTGCGTTTGATATGCCCGCCGGTGCTCCGTTGTTGTTTGTCCTCCTGTTAGAAATAAAATAAATTGTAATTAATATGTTTATATGTGTGTAAATGTATGTCAATTATAGTTTATTTTACCTTGTCTGCATCAATGTTTTTGTTGTAGATGTCACTTCTATTGTTCCGTATTGTCTTGTACTTACCATAATATAATTATCTGTGATATTAGGAATAATTTTTTGTAATTTATTGTATTGGTATTGTAGTCTAATTGTAAATTTTCGTAGTCCATTTATATTTTTACTTACCCTTCTTCTTTTCTCTTTCTTCTTCTTCTTGCCAAACTATCACCCATTCCCCAATAGCTGACAAGTGGCAACGCCATTAACGACCCATAAAAATACCACGCCAATTAGGAAAATACTCGAGCCGATAACACACAAAAGTCAATTCAAATTTAAAATGCATTTCTCAATGCCAGTGTGTTATCGGCCGCCAACTTCGGCAATTTACGCCCAGCCAATTCCAACCAACACGAAGCAAGCAGCCACTAAAAGAAACAGCCAATGCAATATTCCATTGCCTTCTTATCGGTGCTGCTGCCCTCGGACCACTTTCATCTCACTCAATATTGGGTGTGTGAAAGTGGAACCGGGGGTGAGAGCACCGGTAAATGACGATCGGCGATCGGGTCTTCCGTATGGGGGGAGAGTGTGAGAGTTGGCGGACATGGAGTGTCCATGAACCTCGTCTGCCACTCTTATCTCGTCCACCGTCTTGAGAGGTTGCGATCGTCGGACGTTAATAACCGTGTCGTGTCGCCTTCTTGATTGTTCTTTGCCGTGTCGCCATTTCCTTTTTTCTGTGGTGCCCTGTTTTCTTTTTGTGGTGTCTGTCGTGTGCCGTGCGGTGCCGTGCCCCGCTGACATGACAAAAGTCCCTTCCCCCACCGCCACTACTATTACCGACAAACTTTCTTCTCGCCAATAAATAACATTAACTTAAAAAAAAAAAAAACACACAAACTAACGAGAGACAACTGTGTAAAGAGTTAGAAAGTGCCAATATATACATTAAACACAAACACAAACACACGCATACAAGAGACTTTTCAATTAAAAACAACAAACAGGCAGCAAATCGCCAACACACAAACTAACAACAACCATGACGAAGGGAATGGCCAGACGAGGCTCAAACAGACGCACAGCGACGGCGGCAGAGCGGCCCGCAGAGGGGCCCTAGCGGCAGCAGCAGCAGCCATCTACACCAACACCAACGTCAACGCCAAACAACAAAAAACAACAAACGCCACCAACAAAACGTCAAAGAGAGAGAGATCACTCAGTTGTCAGCTCAGCCACGCATCAGACGTACACGCATATAATTACTCACAAACATACTTAATGTACAACTTGGGCTGTTGGGCTGGGCGAAATATGGAGGGCACAAATCGCCAGCGCGCGTGAAAACATGCGATCGGGCGGCGCCTATTGATGTGCCCAATCGTCGATCCAGAGACAGCCACTAAAATACAAAGAAAAAGACGTCATTACAGACAAAAACGAAAAACGGCCAAAACACACAAAAATCACACGTACCTGCCAATACACAGACAGAGCTGACCAACAAGAAGCTGCCTCGCCATCAACATTAACAATTTCTCATGCCATCTCTCTCATGCCATTTATGTGAGGGCGGGATGGCCTGGTGTTGAGCCGCCGGACGCCAGCAAATCCTGCAAAGAAAGAAGAAACAGGAGGGAGAAGCAGACTGACAAAACACAAAATACTCACCTGCTGTTTTACGCCAACACAAACCAGACAAGGGTCGCCACAAATAACATCCAAACGCCGACAAGTACCTGCAAATAAACACAAATGAAAATCAAAACGCCAAAACGAACACCTCCTCATCTAGGTGGCCGGACCAGCAGCCACTCAAAAATCACAATTAAAACCGACGACGAACGTGGCCGAGGAGGCCTGGCCAATCCAACTGACAACGCATCCTGGGTGACCGGACCAGCAGCCACTCGGATGCGGCCAACAACATCGCAATCGACAACGTATCCTGGTGGCCGGACCAGCAGCCACTTGGATGCGGCCAATAACTCGGACCATTGCCATCACGCATCGAAGCCAACTCCAACATCATTGACATTGCATCGGGTGGCCGGACCAGTGCCATTCGGATGCAGCAGCCAATCATCCAGACAGATGCAACGTGGGCGGCCGGACCAGAGCCGCTCGCCATCTCCAACCTTTGGCATGATGCACGCCAATACTCACATCCAGCCAATTAACAACACACAGAGGGACAACAGAGCCGGCCGGTATACAGCGTAATGTTCGCATTGCGTTTGATATGCCCGCCGGTGCTCCGTTGTTGTTTGTCCTCCTGTTAGAAATAAAATAAATTGTAATTAATATGTTTATATGTGTGTAAATGTATGTCAATTATAGTTTATTTTACCTTGTCTGCATCAATGTTTTTGTTGTAGATGTCACTTCTATTGTTCCGTATTGTCTTGTACTTACCATAATATAATTATCTGTGATATTAGGAATAATTTTTTGTAATTTATTGTATTGGTATTGTAGTCTAATTGTAAATTTTTGTAGTCCATTTATATTTTTACTTACCCTTTGTACGAGCTAAGTCCCTCCAACAGTTTTCCAATGGAATCCGTCTACACAATTCAGACCTTCCTTAATCCGCTCGATGTAGTTCCTTGCTCGTTCGTTTATTTCGTATATATCTCTTAAATCTAGTGATCATAATTCAGATCGTTTTGGCTCGATACTATTGATACTATCGATTGCGCTTCTTTATACGTACATAATGTAACGCGCCAACTTCAAATTAATTCACAATTTTTGTACTATTTACATATTAATTCAAATCTTCAAATTGTTAACCATTATTAAGTAATTTAATCCTATATTCTATTAAGGGGCGTCAACATTCTCCCCACCTTGGAAGCTCCTTCCAACATTAAGTTCATCGGCATCTGTAGGCAGCGGGCAGAGCTTATGTACGTTGCGCTTAAATAATCCAGTCTTGGTCCTGAGTGTTACAACCCGAACTGCACCATCAGCTCCTGGGTGTAACTCTGCAACTCTTCCCAGCAGCCATTGTCCGGGCGGAGCGTTGTCTTCCGCAATAAGGACCAGTGTACCAAGTTGAATGTTGTTGGCTACAGTGCTCCACTTTGTCCGCTTCTGCAGCAACGTCAAATATTCCGCCGACCAGCGGTGCCAGAACATGTGGTGTACCATTAGAATGCGTTTCCAATGGTTGCTCATGGACAGTTTCAACAGTGCGTCGTCTACTGGTTCTACTAACGCGTTCAGGGGTCGGCCAACCAAGAAATGACCGGGAGTTAGCGCCTCGAAGTCATTCGGGTCCGATGACAAGGGATGCAGAGGTCTAGAATTCATCACCGCTTCTACTTGTGTGATGGCAGTCGCAAGATCTTCGTAGTTGAGTGCTGTGCTGTTGGTGCATTTCACCAGCCGCTGTTTGGCCACCTTCACGGCGCTCTCCCATAATCCTCCAAAGTGAGGGGAGCGTGGGGGAATGAAGTGAAACCTGACTCCTCGCTGGCTGCATTCGTCGTCAATGAGCTTCTGACTTGGCGAGTCGAAAGCTCTGTTGAGCTCTCGTGACGCACCTACAAAATTGGTGGCGTTGTCGCAATATAGGTCAGAGCTCAATCCACGTCTTGCAAAGAACCGTTTTAACGCCGCGATGAACGCATTTGAGCTTAAGTCCGACACGATCTCTATATGGCAGGCCTTTGTTGCAAAGCATACAAATATGCACAGATACACCTTTACTGGGCGTTTTCCTCGCATGTGAAAGTGCATCCATATTGGTCCAGCAAAGTCCAGTCCAGCGCGCTCGAAGGGGTAGATATTGCCTCGCACTCGGTTAGCTGGCAGCGCTCCCATCAGCTGTGTTGCAGCGAGCGGCCGACGACGAAAGCATGGTATGCAGCCACGGATCACCCTGCGGGCAAGTTTCCTGCAATTGATTACCCAATATCTCTGTCGCAAAAAGGCACATAGCGATTGTGCCCCGGCATGTAAATTCTTTCGATGTGTGAGTTCAACAAGCGCCTCTACCACTTTATGGTTACTCGGCATTAAGATGGGATGCCTTGTGTCAAATGGCAATTCGGCATTGGACAACCTTCCGCCGACTCGAATAATAGCTATTCCCTCTTCCTCTTGTAAAAACGGGCTTAAACTCTGAATTCTCGCTGATTTGATCACCTTTCCCTCTTTAAGCTTAATGAATTCCTCATGCAAGCTCAACTGCTGCACATTATACACAATATAGCGCAATCCGCCCTCCATTTCAGCTGTAGTAAGGTTGCCTGTTTCATTTGAGTTTGATCTCAACGATATTCTACGCCAGCGAAAAATATAGCTAAAAACTCGCTGCAATTTGAGGAAATCATTTGCAAATTTGCATCTCCCCACGACATCTAACTTCTCATTACTTTCTACCTTTCCAACTGTCAGCGAGAACTTACATTTCCTCTCCTCTGGAACTGTTTGTATTTCCTCACTCCCATTAAATTTGGTCCAGTCATCTGCTGCGTCCATTAAAAATTCTGGACCGTTCCACCACATCCTTGACTTGTTCAATTCGGTTACCAATAATCCCCTGGATACAATATCGGCAGGGTTTGATTTGGTGTCGACCTTGAACCAATCCTGTACATGTGTGAGCTCTTGTATTTGAGCCACCCTATTGGCAACGAAGGTGGTCCATCGACTAGCATGTGACGACAGCCAATTTAACACAATTGTGGAGTCCGTGAAATAGTTAACCTTCTCTACTGGTATGTGAAGACAGGCGCATACCTTTGCCATTAGCTTGGCCACTAACAATGCCCCTTGTAACTCCAAGCGCGGCAATGATGTTACCCTAACTGGGGCTACTTTGGACTTGGCCGTTACCAGTCGCACCGAAATTCCTCCCCCTTCATCCCTAACACGAGCATAAATTACGCCGCCGTAAGCTCTGTTGGATGCATCAGAGAAGCCAAACAGTTGCAAAGTGCATGGGTCGGCCGTAATTGGAATTGAGGATCGCGGAATTGAAATTTTGTCAATTAGTTTCAGTTCTTCTCTATATCGAAGCCATTGAGTTGCGTAGCTTGCGGGTAACTCCTCGTCCCAATCCTGCTTTAGAAGCCAAAGTTCCTGAACAAAGATCTTGCCCAAGATCAGCAAGGGACTCAAGAACCCTAACGGATCAAACACCTGAGCCAATTCGGACAGCACTGATCGCTTCGTGGCGATTGCGGAGACCTTTATGTTAAAGCAAAATTGGAATTTGTCCTCTAGACTTGACCAATATATCCCCAAAGTTTTAGCTGCGTCCTCTGTTTTTAGCATCAGGGGCTCTACGCTGGTGTTGTTGTCCATTCCTTGATAATTGCTGCGCCATTTGTGCAGCTCGAACTTTCCTAGCCCTAATAATTCGGTCACTTGTTCTTTCAACTTTGTCAGTTCCTCTTTTGATTCGGCTCCACACAGCATATCATCCATATAGAAACTTCGCTTTACTGCCTCTCTAGCTAACGGAAATTTTTCCGCGTACCTGTCGACCAAGTAATAGAGGCAACGTACTGCCAGGAACGGCGCCGAATTTGTTCCATAAGTGACCGTGTTTAGGCGTAGCACCTGGATAGGATCCGAAACGTTGCATCGCCATAGAATGCATTGATAGTTTCTATGTGGTTCCGCAACCAATATTTGACGGTACATTTTCTTTATGTCGGCCGTAAGGGCGTATCTATAGAAACGGAACCTGGTCAAAGTCTCGAACAGATCAGGCTGCAACGTTGGACCAACCAAGGTTGCGTCGTTCAGTGACCTGCCGTTGCTAGATCTACATGAGGCATCAAATACGACTCGTAACTTGGTCGTCAAACTCTCTGGGCGAATAACCGGATGATGTGGCATGAAGTATTCGACCTTTTCTTGTCCGGCGGGCTCTATTGCCGTTAAATGCCCTAACTGGCGATATTCTTCAATAAATTGAACATATTGTTCCTTCAGCGCTTGGCTACGATTTAACCTCTTCTCTAAATTCAAGAACCTGGTAAGTGCGATTTGATAAGTTTCGCCTAACTCAACTTTAGGATTCTTAAAGGGCAGAGCTACCACTAAATGTCCTGAGGCCTCTTGCTTAACATGCGTCACAAAACAATCTTCGCACTGTTTTTCTTCCTCAGTGAACTTATCTACTGTTTCAGGGACTTCTTCACACTTCCAAAACCTTTGTACGAGCTCTTGCAGCTGATCATTTTTTGACCCCTTTCGTTCAATGTCAGTTGCTAACAGTGCAACTTCAGAAGATTTCGTGAATTCACCTACGACGACCCAGCCTAACAGAGACTTTTGAAGCCTTGGAAGGTGTGCTCCTAGTTTAATTTGCCCTGCTACAATTAGCTTGAAAAACAATGTGACTCCAACTAGCATGTCAATATCTTCCCCGGACTGAAATGTAGGGTCGGCCAGCGTAACTCCCTTGGGTGGAACCCACTCCGAACAAATTCCTGAGCTTGTTGGGTTATACTGAGTTATTTCCTTCAGCACACAGAAGTCCTCGGTAGCCATATATCTGGTGACTCTAGATTTAAAAGTCGCTTGCACCTCTCCCATAACTTGAGATGTTGCATTTCCAATACCACTGAGTTGTATGACTGAGTCGCGCATTTCTAGGCCCAGGGCCGAGACTATCCTAGCCGTCAGAAAATTTAATTGACTACCGGAATCTAACACGCACCTGCAATTGCGATATCCTCCGTCTATAGCTTTGATTTGAACTACAGCGGTCGCCAGAAAGTTGGTGGATGATCTAGACAATAGGGAGCTATGCAGTGACTTTGGCTCTTGCAACTCCTGCCTTTTGAGCCCCGGCTCCTTGGCAACAATAGGTATCTCTCGATGCAGAAGTTCATGATGCGGCTTGCTGCAAATCCTACAACGCGGACCATTACAGTTTCTAGTTGTATGTCGCTTGCTAAAACAAATCAGGCACAGCGAATGCTTCTTCGCCTCATGGTAACGTTGTACTGGTGATAGTTCGTTAAACCTTTGACACCCTTTCAATCCATGGGTCCCAGGACAAACGTAGCAGCCATTGCTGCCTATTGTTGCAGCTAAGGTCGCATTTCTCATCTCACCTTTACCACTGGGTCGGGCTCCATTGCCTCGCCGAACTTCCCTATTTGCCATATTGACTCCTCTGTTTATCAGAAACTGCGATAACAATGACCACGACGGTAACTTTTGGCAATCCCACTCAACTTCCCACCTATCCATTGTATCTTCATCAAGCTTTGTGCGAATCAGATGGAAAATTACTGCATCCAGAATCTCCTTATCGTCGCTTAACGAGTTGAGTGCTACTAATTGGGCATTTACATTGTCTACCAGCCCTCTCAGTCCCTCTGAGTCGGGTCTCTTTAGCCGCCTTAAGTTGAATAGCTCCTGTACATGTGATTGCAGAATAATTGCCTTATTTTCATAGCGATCTTTCAATAATCGTAGTGCCTTGCGATAATTAGGCCCTGTTAATTCCAAACCCTCAATCGCACTTAACGGTCCAGCTCCTAACGCTGATCTCAAATGAATAAATTTAGACAACTCATCCAATTCAGAGTCTGATTCTATTAGAGTAGTGAAGGTGTTGTACCAGCTGGTCCATTCCGTAAACTTTCCAGCGAACTCAGGCAGCTTTAGCTTGGGAAGTCTCGATGAACGAGACACCTGTGTGCTATTTAGAAGATCACCTACATTGGACTGCCGCCGTCCCCTATGTCCAAGACAGCTTAGTAACTTGGCCTTTAATTCGCAATAAACCTCCTCAGCTTCATAGCGGCTTTCATATTCGCTGGCGTCCTCGCTATCGTGTTCAATTTTAGCCTGAATGTTGCAGAACTGATTAAAGTTTGTCTCAATTAGACTTAACCTGGCTTCCAGCTCCGCAGCCGTCATGGAGTCGCTATTTTTTTCGATATAGACCTTGTTACGGACAAAGGAATTCATTAACGCCGTTCGAGAAGTGAGCACCTCCGCATCTTTACCCTTTCTAGGTGCCATTTGCACTGACTATTTACACCGGTTTTACCCGTGACAATTTAACAATAAAAAAATTACTCAATATTGGTATGAGTAAGTAACCCGGTACCAAGTTTAGCCACTCTATTCAATAATCGGCTAACTTTAAATTCTCACTACACTGCCCAATTCAATAATTGATCAACAATTAACCACTGTGCGCCACTGTACCAAAATGTGTACTTGCGCCCCAACGAACCGGCAGGCAAAGAAGAAACGACTACAAAGTTAAATCAATGTCAAATAGAAATTACTGTTCTTTAAGTGCCGGCTTGTAACTGCATATATATGCAAGTATGTATGTGCCTTGCTTCAACGTACAGCAGTGCACGCAATAGGCTGTATGTGTGTATGCAGATACCTATGCGCTCAAGCTAACTGTAATTGTAATCTGCTTTCTACACGAGACCCCGCTTACAGAACAATTAAAGCGCAGAAGTCTCAAAGCCGCGACCACTTGACACTAACACAATTGTATTGTTTTAAGATTATTCACACACATCGAATTGGAACTAAACATGCCTGCAAGAAATATTAGATGCTCAAAGCAGTTCACACTCACAATTCGATACCGAAGCCGCTGTCGCACTCGCCGTCAGCCAGACTCAGGGTGAAATATTTATTGAGTTCCAGTCGTGAACTCCATCCGGTAATTGAACCTTCTCCAAAGGTCCCTGCTCGGGCGCCAAATGTACGAGCTAAGTCCCTCCAACAGTTTTCCAATGGAATCCGTCTACACAATTCAGACCTTCCTTAATCCGCTCGATGTAGTTCCTTGCTCGTTCGTTTATTTCGTATATATCTCTTAAATCTAGTGATCATAATTCAGATCGTTTTGGCTCGATACTATTGATACTATCGATTGCGCTTCTTTATACGTACATAATGTAACGCGCCAACTTCAAATTAATTCACAATTTTTGTACTATTTACATATTAATTCAAATCTTCAAATTGTTAACCATTATTAAGTAATTTAATCCTATATTCTATTAAGGGGCGTCAACACCCTTCTTCTTTTCTCTTTCTTCTTCTTCTTTCCAAACTATCACCCATTCCACAATAGCTGACAAGTGGCAACGCCATTAACGACCCATAAAAATACCACGCCAAAAGTCAAAAGTGACAAAAGTCCCTTCCCCCACCGCCACTACTATTACCGACAAACTTTATTCTCGCCAATAAATAACATTAAGTTAAAAAAAAAAAAAAGCACAAACTAACGAGAGACAACTGTATAAAGAGTTAGAAAGTGCCAATATATACATTAAACACAAACACAAACACACGCATACAAGAGACTTTTCAATTAAAAACAACAAACAGGCAGCAAATCGCCAACACACAAACTAACAACAACCATGACGAAGGGAATGGCCAGACGAGGCTCAAACAGACGCACAGCGACGGCGGCAGAGCGGCCCGCAGAGGGGCCCTAGCGGCAGCAGCAGCAGCCATCTACACCAACACCAACGTCAACGCCAAACAACAAAAAACAACAAACGCCACCAACAAAACGTCAAAGAGAGAGAGATCACTCAGTTGTCAGCTCAGCCACGCATCAGACGTACACGCATATAATTACTCACAAACATACTTAATGTACAACTTGGGCTGTTGGGCTGGGCGAAATATGGAGGGCACAAATCGCCAGCGCGCGTGAAAACATGCGATCGGGCGGCGCCTATTGATGTGCCCAATCGTCGATCCAGAGACAGCCACTAAAATACAAAGAAAAAGACGTCATTACAGACAAAAACTAAAAACGGCCAAAACACACAAAAATCACACGTACCTGCCAATAGACAGACAGAGCTGACCAACAAGAAGCTGCCTCGCCATCAACATCAACAATTTCTCATGCCATCTCTCTCATGCCATTTATGTGAGGGCGGGATGGCCTGGTGTTGAGCCGCCGGAAGCTAGCAAATCCTGCAAAGAAAGAAGAAACAGGAGGGAGAAGCAGACTGACAAAACACAAAATACTCACCTGCTGTTTTACGCCAACACAAACCAGACAAGGGTCGCCACAAATAACATCCAAACGCCGACAAGTACCTGCAAATAAACACAAATGAAAATCAAAACGCCAAAACGAACACCTCCTCATCTAGGTGGCCGGACCAGCAGCCACTCAAAAATCACAATCAAAACCGACGACGAACGTGGCCGAGGAGGCCAGGCCAATTCAACTGACAACGCATCCTGGGTGACCGGACCAGCAGCCACTCGGATGCGGCCAACAACATCGCAATCGACAACGTATCCTGGTGGCCGGACCAGCAGCCACTTGGATGCGGCCAATAACTCGGACCATTGCCATCACGCATCGAAGCCAACTCCAACATCATTGACATTGCATCGGGTGGCCGGACCAGTGCCATTCGGATGCAGCAGCCAATCATCCAGACAGATGCAACGTGGGCGGCCGGACCAGAGCCGCTCGCCATCTCCAACCTTTGGCATGATGCACGCCAATACTCACATCCAGCCAATTAACAACACACAGGGGGACAACAGAGCCGGCCGGTATACAGCGTAATGTTCGCATTGCGTTTGATATGCCCGCCGGTGCTCCGTTGTTGTTTGTCCTCCTGTTAGAAATAAAATAAATTGTAATTAATATGTTTATATGTGTGTAAATGTATGTCAATTATAGTTTATTTTACCTTGTCTGCATCAATGTTTTTGTTGTAGATGTCACTTCTATTGTTCCGTATTGTCTTGTACTTACCATAATATAATTATCTGTGATATTAGGAATAATTTTTTGTAATTTATTGTATTGGTATTGTAGTCTAATTGTAAATTTTTGTAGTCCATTTATATTTTTACTTACCCTTCTTCTTTTCTCTTTCTTCTTCTTCTTGCCAAACTATCACCCATTCCCCAATAGCTGACAAGTGGCAACGCCATTAACGACCCATAAAAATACCACGCCAATTAGGAAAATACTCGAGCCGATAACACACAAAAGTCAATTCAAATTTAAAATGCATTTCTCAATGCCAGTGTGTTATCGGCCGCCAACTTCGGCAATTTACGCCCAGCCAATTCCAACCAACACGAAGCAAGCAGCCACTAAAAGAAACAGCCAATGCAATATTCCATTGCCTTCTTATCGGTGCTGCTGCCCTCGGACCACTTTCATCTCACTCAATATTGGGTGTGTGAAAGTGGAACCGGGGGTGAGAGCACCGGTAAATGACGATCGGCGATCGGGTCTTCCGTATGGGGGGAGAGTGTGAGAGTTGGCGGACATGGAGTGTCCATGAACCTCGTCTGCCACTCTTATCTCGTCCACCGTCTTGAGAGGTTGCGATCGTCGGACGTTAATAACCGTGTCGTGTCGCCTTCTTGATTGTTCTTTGCCGTGTCGCCATTTCCTTTTTTCTGTGGTGCCCTGTTTTCTTTTTGTGGTGTCTGTCGTGTGCCGTGCGGTGCCGTGCCCCGCTGACATGACAAAAGTCCCTTCCCCCACCGCCACTACTATTACCGACAAACTTTCTTCTCGCCAATAAATAACATTAACTTAAAAAAAAAAAAAAACACAAACTAACGAGAGACAACTGTGTAAAGAGTTAGAAAGTGCCAATATATACATTAAACACAAACACAAACACACGCATACAAGAGACTTTTCAATTAAAAACAACAAACAGGCAGCAAATCGCCAACACACAAACTAACAACAACCATGACGAAGGGAATGGCCAGACGAGGCTCAAACAGACGCACAGCGACGGCGGCAGAGCGGCCCGCAGAGGGGCCCTAGCGGCAGCAGCAGCAGCCATCTACACCAACACCAACGTCAACGCCAAACAACAAAAAACAACAAACGCCACCAACAAAACGTCAAAGAGAGAGAGATCACTCAGTTGTCAGCTCAGCCACGCATCAGACGTACACGCATATAATTACTCACAAACATACTTAATGTACAACTTGGGCTGTTGGGCTGGGCGAAATATGGAGGGCACAAATCGCCAGCGCGCGTGAAAACATGCGATCGGGCGGCGCCTATTGATGTGCCCAATCGTCGATCCAGAGACAGCCACTAAAATACAAAGAAAAAGACGTCATTACAGACAAAAACGAAAAACGGCCAAAACACACAAAAATCACACGTACCTGCCAATACACAGACAGAGCTGACCAACAAGAAGCTGCCTCGCCATCAACATTAACAATTTCTCATGCCATCTCTCTCATGCCATTTATGTGAGGGCGGGATGGCCTGGTGTTGAGCCGCCGGACGCCAGCAAATCCTGCAAAGAAAGAAGAAACAGGAGGGAGAAGCAGACTGACAAAACACAAAATACTCACCTGCTGTTTTACGCCAACACAAACCAGACAAGGGTCGCCACAAATAACATCCAAACGCCGACAAGTACCTGCAAATAAACACAAATGAAAATCAAAACGCCAAAACGAACACCTCCTCATCTAGGTGGCCGGACCAGCAGCCACTCAAAAATCACAATTAAAACCGACGACGAACGTGGCCGAGGAGGCCTGGCCAATCCAACTGACAACGCATCCTGGGTGACCGGACCAGCAGCCACTCGGATGCGGCCAACAACATCGCAATCGACAACGTATCCTGGTGGCCGGACCAGCAGCCACTTGGATGCGGCCAATAACTCGGACCATTGCCATCACGCATCGAAGCCAACTCCAACATCATTGACATTGCATCGGGTGGCCGGACCAGTGCCATTCGGATGCAGCAGCCAATCATCCAGACAGATGCAACGTGGGCGGCCGGACCAGAGCCGCTCGCCATCTCCAACCTTTGGCATGATGCACGCCAATACTCACATCCAGCCAATTAACAACACACAGAGGGACAACAGAGCCGGCCGGTATACAGCGTAATGTTCGCATTGCGTTTGATATGCCCGCCGGTGCTCCGTTGTTGTTTGTCCTCCTGTTAGAAATAAAATAAATTGTAATTAATATGTTTATATGTGTGTAAATGTATGTCAATTATAGTTTATTTTACCTTGTCTGCATCAATGTTTTTGTTGTAGATGTCACTTCTATTGTTCCGTATTGTCTTGTACTTACCATAATATAATTATCTGTGATATTAGGAATAATTTTTTGTAATTTATTGTATTGGTATTGTAGTCTAATTGTAAATTTTTGTAGTCCATTTATATTTTTACTTACCCTTCTTGTTTTCTCTTTCTTCTTCTTCTTTCCAAACTATCACCCATTCCACAATAGCTGACAAGTGGCAACGCCATTAACGACCCATAAAAATACCACGCCAAAAGTCAAAAGTGACAAAAGTCCCTTCCCCCACCGCCACTACTATTACCGACAAACTTTATTCTCGCCAATAAATAACATTAAGTTAAAAAAAAAAAAAAAAGCACAAACTAACGAGAGACAACTGTATAAAGAGTTAGAAAGTGCCAATATATACATTAAACACAAACACAAACACACGCATACAAGAGACTTTTCAATTAAAAACAACAAACAGGCAGCAAATCGCCAACACACAAACTAACAACAACCATGACGAAGGGAATGGCCAGACGAGGCTCAAACAGACGCACAGCGACGGCGGCAGAGCGGCCCGCAGAGGGGCCCTAGCGGCAGCAGCAGCAGCCATCTACACCAACACCAACGTCAACGCCAAACAACAAAAAACAACAAACGCCACCAACAAAACGTCAAAGAGAGAGAGATCACTCAGTTGTCAGCTCAGCCACGCATCAGACGTACACGCATATAATTACTCACAAACATACTTAATGTACAACTTGGGCTGTTGGGCTGGGCGAAATATGGAGGGCACAAATCGCCAGCGCGCGTGAAAACATGCGATCGGGCGGCGCCTATTGATGTGCCCAATCGTCGATCCAGAGACAGCCACTAAAATACAAAGAAAAAGACGTCATTACAGACAAAAACTAAAAACGGCCAAAACACACAAAAATCACACGTACCTGCCAATAGACAGACAGAGCTGACCAACAAGAAGCTGCCTCGCCATCAACATCAACAATTTCTCATGCCATCTCTCTCATGCCATTTATGTGAGGGCGGGATGGCCTGGTGTTGAGCCGCCGGAAGCTAGCAAATCCTGCAAAGAAAGAAGAAACAGGAGGGAGAAGCAGACTGACAAAACACAAAATACTCACCTGCTGTTTTACGCCAACACAAACCAGACAAGGGTCGCCACAAATAACATCCAAACGCCGACAAGTACCTGCAAATAAACACAAATGAAAATCAAAACGCCAAAACGAACACCTCCTCATCTAGGTGGCCGGACCAGCAGCCACTCAAAAATCACAATTAAAACCGACGACGAACGTGGCCGAGGAGGCCTGGCCAATCCAACTGACAACGCATCCTGGGTGACCGGACCAGCAGCCACTCGGATGCGGCCAACAACATCGCAATCGACAACGTATCCTGGTGGCCGGACCAGCAGCCACTTGGATGCGGCCAATAACTCGGACCATTGCCATCACGCATCGAAGCCAACTCCAACATCATTGACATTGCATCGGGTGGCCGGACCAGTGCCATTCGGATGCAGCAGCCAATCATCCAGACAGATGCAACGTGGGCGGCCGGACCAGAGCCGCTCGCCATCTCCAACCTTTGGCATGATGCACGCCAATACTCACATCCAGCCAATTAACAACACACAGAGGGACAACAGAGCCGGCCGGTATACAGCGTAATGTTCGCATTGCGTTTGATATGCCCGCCGGTGCTCCGTTGTTGTTTGTCCTCCTGTTAGAAATAAAATAAATTGTAATTAATATGTTTATATGTGTGTAAATGTATGTCAATTATAGTTTATTTTACCTTGTCTGCATCAATGTTTTTGTTGTAGATGTCACTTCTATTGTTCCGTATTGTCTTGTACTTACCATAATATAATTATCTGTGATATTAGGAATAATTTTTTGTAATTTATTGTATTGGTATTGTAGTCTAATTGTAAATTTTTGTAGTCCATTTATATTTTTACTTACCCTTCTTCTTCTTTTCTCTTTCTTCTTCTTCTTTCCAAACTATCACCCATTCCACAATAGCTGACAAGTGGCAACGCCATTAACGACCCATAAAAATACCACGCCAAAAGTCAAAAGTGACAAAAGTCCCTTCCCCCACCGCCACTACTATTACCGACAAACTTTATTCTCGCCAATAAATAACATTAAGTTAAAAAAAAAAAAAAAAGCACAAACTAACGAGAGACAACTGTATAAAGAGTTAGAAAGTGCCAATATATACATTAAACACAAACACAAACACACGCATACTTTTCAATTAAAAACAACAAACAGGCAGCAAATCGCCAACACACAAACTAACAACAACCATGACGAAGGGAATGGCCAGACGAGGCTCAAACAGACGCACAGCGACGGCGGCAGAGCGGCCCGCAGAGGGGCCCTAGCGGCAGCAGCAGCAGCCATCTACACCAACACCAACGTCAACGCCAAACAACAAAAAACAACAAACGCCACCAACAAAACGTCAAAGAGAGAGAGATCACTCAGTTGTCAGCTCAGCCACGCATCAGACGTACACGCATATAATTACTCACAAACATACTTAATGTACAACTTGGGCTGTTGGGCTGGGCGAAATATGGAGGGCACAAATCGCCAGCGCGCGTGAAAACATGCGATCGGGCGGCGCCTATTGATGTGCCCAATCGTCGATCCAGAGACAGCCACTAAAATACAAAGAAAAAGACGTCATTACAGACAAAAACTAAAAACGGCCAAAACACACAAAAATCACACGTACCTGCCAATAGACAGACAGAGCTGACCAACAAGAAGCTGCCTCGCCATCAACATCAACAATTTCTCATGCCATCTCTCTCATGCCATTTATGTGAGGGCGGGATGGCCTGGTGTTGAGCCGCCGGAAGCTAGCAAATCCTGCAAAGAAAGAAGAAACAGGAGGGAGAAGCAGACTGACAAAACACAAAATACTCACCTGCTGTTTTACGCCAACACAAACCAGACAAGGGTCGCCACAAATAACATCCAAACGCCGACAAGTACCTGCAAATAAACACAAATGAAAATCAAAACGCCAAAACGAACACCTCCTCATCTAGGTGGCCGGACCAGCAGCCACTCAAAAATCACAATTAAAACCGACGACGAACGTGGCCGAGGAGGCCTGGCCAATCCAACTGACAACGCATCCTGGGTGACCGGACCAGCAGCCACTCGGATGCGGCCAACAACATCGCAATCGACAACGTATCCTGGTGGCCGGACCAGCAGCCACTTGGATGCGGCCAATAACTCGGACCATTGCCATCACGCATCGAAGCCAACTCCAACATCATTGACATTGCATCGGGTGGCCGGACCAGTGCCATTCGGATGCAGCAGCCAATCATCCAGACAGATGCAACGTGGGCGGCCGGACCAGAGCCGCTCGCCATCTCCAACCTTTGGCATGATGCACGCCAATACTCACATCCAGCCAATTAACAACACACAGAGGGACAACAGAGCCGGCCGGTATACAGCGTAATGTTCGCATTGCGTTTGATATGCCCGCCGGTGCTCCGTTGTTGTTTGTCCTCCTGTTAGAAATAAAATAAATTGTAATTAATATGTTTATATGTGTGTAAATGTATGTCAATTATAGTTTATTTTACCTTGTCTGCATCAATGTTTTTGTTGTAGATGTCACTTCTATTGTTCCGTATTGTCTTGTACTTACCATAATATAATTATCTGTGATATTAGGAATAATTTTTTGTAATTTATTGTATTGGTATTGTAGTCTAATTGTAAATTTTTGTAGTCCATTTATATTTTTACTTACCCTTCTTCTTCTTTTCTCTTTCTTCTTCTTCTTTCCAAACTATCACCCATTCCACAATAGCTGACAAGTGGCAACGCCATTAACGACCCATAAAAATACCACGCCAAAAGTCAAAAGTGACAAAAGTCCCTTCCCCCACCGCCACTACTATTACCGACAAACTTTATTCTCGCCAATAAATAACATTAAGTTAAAAAAAAAAAAAAAGCACAAACTAACGAGAGACAACTGTATAAAGAGTTAGAAAGTGCCAATATATACATTAAACACAAACACAAACACACGCATACTTTTCAATTAAAAACAACAAACAGGCAGCAAATCGCCAACACACAAACTAACAACAACCATGACGAAGGGAATGGCCAGACGAGGCTCAAACAGACGCACAGCGACGGCGGCAGAGCGGCCCGCAGAGGGGCCCTAGCGGCAGCAGCAGCAGCCATCTACACCAACACCAACGTCAACGCCAAACAACAAAAAACAACAAACGCCACCAACAAAACGTCAAAGAGAGAGAGATCACTCAGTTGTCAGCTCAGCCACGCATCAGACGTACACGCATATAATTACTCACAAACATACTTAATGTACAACTTGGAGCTGTTATAATTTTAAGTCCAACATACTTATCAAATAAATGTTACTCGTTGCCATCAAGCAACTTAAACTACTACAAATTGGGGGCTCGTCCGAAAATAAGCCAAAGACAACAACATTTGCAAGTGAGATTTGTGCGTGTATTTGGAAATTTTGGTGAACACGAGACTGGAGACACAAGAGATCGGTCACGGTGCGAAATTGAATTGCAGTCTGGCCTATAAGTGCGGGAGATACACTTGTCGAAGAAGGCGCATTAGTGTGAGCAGACATTCAAGAGAGCTGGAGCGACAAAACGACGGCAGACGGCAGCAAACACCGCAAGAATCAAAACCTTCGTTGTTGTTGTTGTGCATTGCGTCTGAGAGAGGCTAGAGCTACAAGGAGACAAGCGGCATAGAGACGAAAATTTGAGCGCGTTCGTTCCAAAGAGAGCAGAAGCGACAAAACGACGGCAGACGGCAGCAAACACAGCAAGAATCAAAACCTTCGTTGTTGTTGTTGTTGTGCATTGCGTCTGAGAGAGGCTAGAGCAACAAGGAGACAAGCGGCACAGAGACGACAATCTGAGTGCGTTCGTTCCAAAGGACGCAGAAGCGACAAAACGACGGCAGCAAACAGCAAGAATCAAAGAACATTGGTTGTTGTTGTGTTGCACTGCGTCGGACGGAGACTACAACTACAAGAAGAAACAAGCAAAGAGACGACCATTTTGTAACAGCAGAAGCAGCGACGATTCGGGAAGCGACAACGAGTTAACGGCGAACAGCGAGAGCAAGGCAAGGCAACAAAGAGAGGACGGCAACAGCGACATCGACAGGCAAGCGAGATCTGGATGTGGTGGTGTGTGTGCGTCAAATTTGGAGTCTGGAAAGTTCTGCGCAGAAGCGAGAGTTAACAAGGGTAAACCCATAGTAAGGTGAGCGTTAACAGAGAAGCGATCGTTAACAATGACGACTTTAAAGGCGTTTCGGAGTCGATGTTAACTGGAAAATTGTTAACAGGCCAGCAGTCATAAGGTTGTTTAAGTTTATTATACCCGATACTCAAAATGAGTATTGGGGTATATTAGATTTGTGGTAAAAGTGGATGTGTGTAACGTCCAGAAGGAATCGTTTCCGACCCCATAAAGTATATATATTCTTGATCAGCATCAATAGCCGAGTCGATTGAGCCATGTCTGTCTGTCCGTCTGTCCGTCCGTCTGTCCGTCCCCTTCAGCGCCTAATGCTCTAAGACTATAACAGCTAGAGCAACGATGTTTTGGATCCAGACTGTTGTGATATGTCACTGCTACAAAAATATTTCAAAACTTTGCCCCGCCCACTTCCGCCCCCACAAAGGGCGAAAATCTGTGGCATCCACAATTTTAAAGATAGCAGCAGCAACAGCGGTATCAGCAGCAGCGACTTCAGCGGTCGCAGTAACAACAACAGCAGAAGCAGAATTCATCAGCTAAGTCTCATATTTCAAATTGTTTTTAAGCCTAATTAAGTAAAAGTAAAAAAAAATTAAACTAAGATGTTGTCGGAACAAATAATTAAGCTATTAGAGGCTCAAGCAGCGATAGCAAGGGAGATTAAAAAGATTGAAGCTGGTCATTTGACCAGCGATGTAATCCAAAGGTTAGGAGACCTTAAAAACAAAGTTACAGGCAATAATTCTGCACTGTTAACATATGGAGTAGTCGATCATGACTACTATAAGAGACAGCAGTACGAAAAAATGATTAAAAATATAGAGGACATACATAAAAAGTATGTAGAGTCAAAAATTAATGAAACCCTAATGAAAGGGAAGGTTGAAAAAACAAAGTTACAATCAGTGGAGGCTGGAGGAGTTTAATCACAGCTATGAAACAAACGACAGCTTCAATGAGCAGAGTGGGACTTTGATATTCAAAGCATGTTAAGCATCCTAGAAGTTAGGATGCAAACCGTAGCTGAGGGAAACAGCATGGATACTAAAAGGGCAACAGTAAAAAAAGAAGATATCGATTTGCCTGATCTTCCGAAAGTGGAAGAACCCACATTCTCGGGCGAACAAAAAAAGTGGGACGGCTTTTCACAAATATTTTGTGAATTAATTCATAACAGAGATAGTCTGAGTACATCTCTAAAATTCAATTATTTGAAAATCGCTATAAAGGGTGAGGCACGGAGTATGGTAGCTCACCTTTTAACTGGGCCGCTGGAGAATTATAATGCCGCTTGGGAATTGCTAACCAAGCGGTATGAAAATAAGCGAAACATTTTTTCGGATCAGCTGAATCGTTTACTAGACTTACCAATGATAGATCACGATTCAGCGAAACATATTAAATGGTTTTCTGATTCTATAAATGAGTCAATACATTTAATTAAATTAAAGTCACATTTAACAGAAGAAGTTGATATGATTTTCGCGCACATTGTTTTGATTATATGAAAGTCATATAAAAAGGACAAAAGAGATAAAAAAAGTTGTGTAATATGGTAAAATAAAAGAAAATTGTCCGTTATGTAAAATGGCAGGACATACCATAATTCACTGCTATAAGTTTAAGGGAATGAGTCCGATAGATAGAGGCCAGGTTATTAAAAAACAGCGCCTTTGCACAAAATGCTGTAGGCATGATATGTATAAGAAATGCTTTTCTGAAATTTTATGTGGGATTTGTAAAAAACCTCATCATACGATGCTCCATATTCCCTACGAAAAGAGGGAAAATGTTAACACTTGCTTGTCAAAAGAACAAGCGTTCTTAGCCACAGCACTTATAAAAGTAAGGGCAAGGAATGGTGGTTATCAAAACCTTAGAGCTCTCATTGATTGTGGGTCGCAATGTACTATAATTTCAGAAGAAGCTGCGCAAATATTAAACTTAGTACGAAAAAGAGCGAACACCGAGGTAAGTGGAGTGTCATCTACAGACTCTTGCACTTCAAAGTACAAAGTTACTTTATCGGTAAAAACTCGTGATTATAATAAAGGTCCTCTAAATATTGAAGCAATTATTCTTCCGAAACTGATGAAAGCTTTACCATTAAAGTCTTTCAATATTGATAAAACTAAGATTATGTGTTGGTAGACCCTAACTTTAACAAACCAAGTAGGGTAGATGTAATAATTGGGATAGATTTGTATACCCATATTTTAAAAGACGGAGTTGTAAAAATAGACGGACTACTTGGACAAAATACAGAACTCGGATGGATTATATCCGGTTGCACCAAATCAAAAGGTGATAAATTTATTGTGGCGGCAACAATTGAAGTTGGGGACTTAGAGCGGTTCTGGGAATTGGAAAGTGAAAAGAATGACGTAGAAGAAGATGTGTGCGAGGAGCATTTCTTGGAAACAACAAGAAGAGATGAGAATGGTAGGTATGTGGTTAAAATACCATTTAAAAAAGAAAAGGATCTAGGAGATTCAAAATCCCAAGCTATAGCGCGATTTTATAGTTTAGAAAGAAAGCTCAGCAATAATAAAACATTAAAAGAAAATTATGTAAAGTTCATGCATGAATATAAAAACTTAGGACATATGGTAGAGTCCAAAGAAGATGGGAAATATTATTTACCCCATCAAGGAGTCCTAAGAGATTCCAGTCTAACGACAAAGCTGAGGGTGGTTTTCGATGCTTCAGCAAAAACCACAAACAATAAAAGTTTAAATGATATCATGTGGGTTGGACCAAGGGTCCAAAACGATGTATTCGATATTATGGTGAAATGGCGTAAATGGCCATTTGTAATATCGGCGGACATTGAAAAAATGTACCGGCAAATTAACGTTGATAAAGACGATCAACAATATTTGCATATAATTTGTAGAGATAATCCAAACGAAAAGTTAAAAGATTATAAACTTACAACCGTTACGTACGGTACAGCTTCAGCACCCTACTTAGCAACCAGGGTTGCAATAGCAGATAATTACAAAAATCAAGCAATTAGGGAAATCATAAAGAATGATTTTTATATGGACGACCTGATGACAGGTGCCGACACGATACTGGATGCTAAAAAGCATGTAAAGGAAGTTACCCGGGAGTTTAATAAGGTAATAACTTATGAAAGTGGATAACAAATATCCCATAAATTATAGAAGGCATTAGAGATGACCAAGAAAATAAAGTATTAACCATTGAGGAGAATGAATCCGTCAAAACATTAGGACTACAATGGGAACCGGTTAAAGACGAGTTTAGGTTCCACTATGAACCAATTAGGATGGTTGTCTCCAATGACACTTGTCGGAAAATTGTTTATTCAAAAACTTTGGCTAGCAGACAAAAATTGGGATGAAGAATTATCAGAACAGGATACTCGGGAATGGAATTCGTTTAAAAATAGTTTAACAGAGTTAGAGAGTATTCGAATAACGAGATGGCTAAATTCTCATCACAATAAGTCGATGCAAATTCATGGGTTTGCCGATGCATCCGAAAAGGCTTATGCTGCCGTAGTGTATGCCGAGGTAGATAGTTCTACAATTATAATAGCCAGCAAAGGCAAAGTTAATCCAAAGAAGAATCGGAAAACTATTCCAAAATTAGAACTTTGTGCAGCACATCTTCTGGCAAAATTAATTCAACGGGTGAAAGTAGCGGTTGGAAGTAATGTAGAGTGTTATGCCTGGAGTGATTCTACTATTACTCTAGCCTGGATAAAGAATGGAGACAATAAAGAAAACTTTATCAGGCGTCGAACTGACGAAGTAAGAAAGATTAAGGAAATTAAATGGGGACACGTTAGAACTGAAGACAATCAAGCAGATGTAGCATCAAGGGGCATTAGTGCAGATAAGCTAAAAGATTTTAAGATTTGGTGGAAAGGGCCTCAATGGTTGGCGAAATCTAAGGAACAATGGCCAAAAGAGGAATTGAAGAAAAATTAGTTGTTGGCACAACAATGGTAATAGCAAAAAATAATAATAACATTTTTTGTGAATTATTACAAAAATATTCGTGTATGCATAAACTAGAAAGAGTCATTGCATATGTATTGAGGTTTATTCAAATCAAAACCAAAAAGAAAGAATTTCCTTCATTTTTGACAGTGAAGGAGATTAAGAGCGCCAAAGTATTAATAGTAAAACAACAACAAGCTATCCAATTCGGTTCCGAAATAGCTAGCCTAATTAATAAAAAGGAAATAGAAACAAAAAATAAACTATTAAGCTTAAATCCGTTCTTAGATAAAGACGGATTGTTACGAGTTGGAGTTAGATTGCAAAACTCCAACGCGGAATTTGAGGTTAAACATCCCTTGATTTTAGATAAGTGTCACTTGACGTCTTTAATTATCAAGAATGCACATAAAGAAACATTGCACGGTGGAATTAATCTGATGCGAAACTATATCCAGCGAAAGTTTTGGATATTTGGGCTAAGAAATTGCTGAAAGAAAAAACTTAAAGAGTGTGTCACCTGTGCTAGGTATCGACAGAATACTGCAGAACAAATTATGGGAAATCTGCCGAAACACAGAGCTACAATGTCGCACCCGTTTACAAATACAGGTGTAGACTTCGCCGGGCCTTACCATATCCGATGCTCTAAAAACCGGGGGCAGAAATCCTATAAGGGATATATTGCCGTATTCGTATGCATGGCGACAAAAGCTATTCATTTGGAAGTAGTCAGCGATCTTACTTCAGATGCATTTCTAGCTGCACTTAAAAGATTTTTTTCAAGAAGAGGAAAATGTGCATAAATTTTTTCCGATAATTGAACCAACTTTGTAGGAGCTTCGCGCAAATTAGACGAGGAATACCAAAAAGCCCTCAAAGACAACATAAAAGTGGTTCCAATATTAGAAAGAGAACAGATCGAGTGGCATTTTATTCCCCCGGCAGGACCTCACTTCGGAGGTATTTGGGAAGCTGGGGTAAAATCAGTGAAATATCACTTAAAAAGGGTAATTGGGGACAATAATTTAACCTATGAGGAAATGGCAACTCTATTATGTCAAATTGAAGCGGTACTAAATTCACGCCCTTTGTATGCAGCTACAAATGATATTGACGATCTGGATGTATTAACACCAGGTCATTTTATAATTGGAAGGCCAATATTTGACCAGATTGAGACAATTTCAGAGGAAAAATCGGGAATCTGGATAGATGGAGATTAATTCAGAAAATGAAAAGACAATTTTGGATTAAATGGAAAGAAGATTATTTGCACACACTGCAACACAGAAATAAATGGAAAATAGGAATGCAGAATATTAAAACAGGACAGATTGTATTAATTAAAGATGAAACCTGTCACCCAGCTAGATGGCCCTTGGGAAAAATAGAAGAAATACATAAAGGTAGGGACGATAGAGTCAGAGTAGTAACTATAAAACATCAAGGGGTTGATAAAACGACCTATAACTAAAATTTGTCCATTAGCTGGAATTGAGTCAGAAGAGCAAGACTCAGGAATGACTCCAAAAGAGACCAGAAGTACTCGTAGTAGTAAAAGGTAATTCAAATTGCGTGTATAGGAAGATAGCAGAGACATGATCATTTTGGGTCGAATTAGAAAGGCAGGGTAGTTGGCTCTTCAAAGTTCCAGTAAACACTAATGCTAGAATTCAATGTAGTAACTCAAATCAAGAACTAATTGATCTTCCGCAACAAGGAATTTTAACAATCATAAATGGTTGTACTGTGCGAACCGATGAAAAAATACTAGTACCTCATCACAGTATTTAAACAGAAAGCTACGAGCCAATTTCATCCTTTTATATAAGTAATATAAGTAAAATACCAAAAATTGTTTGGAATCCATTAACAGTACCATTAATTAACCATACAGAAGAAATGGATAAGTTAAGAGACGAAATAAAATTGTTAAAAGACTTAAAAGGACTTAAGTTCTATCATGTATCTGGACATGCGGCATTGATTATCGGAATCATAATAATGATAATATTAATAATCTATGCCATAAGAAGAATTAAAGTAGCACGAAGACTGCAAACGATAGCACTTCCCTACCCACTGTAATTGACTGTAAATGATTATCTGTACTTGTAATTATAGCTATAAAGAAAATGTACACAAAAAGGTTCACAAGAATCAAAATACAAAACAATGCCACTTTCGGCCCTTTGCAGAATGTTCAAACATGAACATATTATCGTCAATACAATGCCACTTTCGGCCCCTTGCAGAATGTTTAAACATAAATAGATTATTGTACACATTCACTCATGTAACAACACCGATCTCTAAAGAAATCACATAAAGTAGACAAGATATGACTGCACTGGTGTAAACAGAGATCTGTAACCCATTAATACGACAACAAAACACAAGTGGAGAAAACACTTAACAAATGCGATCCTAAAATAAAACTAATGTAAGCATGTACTCAAATAGACACCCTCAGTAAAGTGTATCCTCTGCGTAGGTCTAACGATAATTATAGACTACCAAATTGTACCTCCTACCTCATTGTCAAATCACATATAATGCTCTGATTTTAAGAATAAAATTTAGTTTGAATTTACAACTCAACTCGAAAATGTCTAGAGGTCTTAAGGTCTTAACACTGTCCAAATCAAAGGCTATCATTCGGGGGCGCATAGCTGATGGAAATGGGGTCTTCGGTGAGGGCACAGGCTAGTGAAACGCGTCATCGCTTGATCCTTGATGATGGCCATCGCGCAGCCCTACGACTTCACGGATCACAAGATTTGTGGAGCTGCACAATGGCCTACAAGTGGCCCATGGGCCAAACCATCTTCAAGATATTCTAGAAAATTTTAACGGTAAATATTAGTTTTCCTTCCAGTCACTCCAACACACAGCCATTGACCATTTTCCAGCCTCAGCCGCGAATCAGACTGGGGAGCGAGGCCTATTGGGGCGCCTGTTTTTATACCCGATACTCAAATTGAGTATTGGGGTATATTAGATTTGTGGTAAAAGTGGATGTGTGTAACGTCCAGAAGGAATCGTTTCCGAACCCATAAAGTATATATATTATTGATCAGCATCAATAGCCTAGTCGATTGAACCATGTCTGTCCGTCTGTCCGTCCCCTTCAGCGCCTAGTGCTCAAAGACTATAAGAGCTAGAGCAACGATGTTTTGGATCCAGACTTCTGTGATATGTCACTGCTACAAAAATATTTCAAAACTTCTCCCCGCCCACTTCCGCCCAACACTTCGTGTCCAAATTTCACCACACCGCCTTCCGCCCCCGCAAAGGATGAAAATCTGGGGCATCCACAAATCTCAGAGACTATTAAGGCAAGAGTAACCAAATTTGGTATCCGCACTTCTGTTAGGTCTCAATATAAAACGTATATCTCAGAATTTCACCCCACCCCCTTCCGCCCCCCCCACACCCCCGCACGCACTCTTTGTCGTGTCGTTTAATATTAGCGGCGTCTGCCGGAGGAGAGCCATACTGACTAAGTATCGGGTATAACTGTAGAGTTGCGGTGTCCGCAGCAACTCACAACGTTCCCCCTCGTATTGGTTTAATTTTGGTTTAATTTTTATAGGAACTTCATTTTAAAACCGGAAGTCTGATCACGAGTTCGCCAACGAGCTCCACTTCAAGCTAAAGTCGATGGTGCACTTCGTGCCAACGTGTCCGCCAAACAACAAAAGCGTGATCGTTACGAAGAAGCTGGAGACGAGCAGCACATTGGGACAACTGTCATGGTCAAGGGCGGTCGTAAGCAAGGGCGTGGTCGCAACGATGGTGGTGGCGACGGAAAGTGCAACTCGGTGGGACAATTCGAGCAGGACATTGGTAAAGTAGGCGCTGGAGACGGCAAGCAAAACTCCATGGAGCAAATCAAGCAGCCAATTAAGAAGACAGCCATGGTCAAGGCCCGCCACAAGCAACGTCGTGCTCGTAACGATGGAGGTGGTGATGGACAATTCAACTCCGTGGAGCAATTAGAGCAGCACATTGGAGGAGATCGGGGGTCGCGTCGCGGGGCCTAGAGTAGTCGTCGAATGGGAACTGCGGCACTAATTAGTGGATTCAAATGCGCAAAGAACTCGGTACCGAGCTCTGTGGCCTGGGGAGATCGCAAGCCAACGCTGCGCTGCGACGTGTACCGACGTGTACAACGATCAACGGGACGCATCGGTACGCCATACAAATTTTACTTATTTTACTTATTTTTCAGTTGAAACTTTTACAGCAAAAATTCTTGTGCAGATTCTTTGACGGAAAAGGAAACGCCAAAACAAAGATGTCCAATGAAGGTATGATTTTGCTAATCTTATCGATGTTCGATGGAATCATTTCCACATCGTATCGTGTCGATGTTTTTGCCACTAATTTTAATATTAAGTATACATACATTCTCCGGCTTTCGCGTATTGTTGTACTACGACTTCGAAATAATTCGACCGAGTTTAAATTTTTGTGTCGACAGTGTTTCGTACCGTATCGATAGCTATCATCAATTGCTGTGCTATATCCAGAACAACATTGAAATCCTGTCGCAGCCACACACTAAAATCTTCTATGGCTATTGGACACGCTGCATTGGACCCGGTTGCGTCTGCGCAATCCTTTTGATAATCTCATCGCTCACTCGTTATGTAAGCAGGCCACTCAGCTGTTTATGTGTATATCGTAGTCGATTGCAACTGTGGAAACTATTGAAACCCTGTTTCCTCTTTTCTAGAACGACTCGTGTGCTGGTTGGACGGACAACTGACGTATACAGTTGTCACGTTATATTGAAATCGCCCCATAAATTCATATATCAAAATTAGTAATAGCCACAATATGAAGAAATCAAAAAAAAAAAAAAAAAAGCAAGGAACCCTGGCAAAAGACCGATGGGGACATGCAATAAATGTCTCGCTGCTTATAAATTACCACGCAGAAGCTGACACAGTTTTAGACTCTGGGATATCGGAGGTGCAGAAAGATGACGGCGTGGGTAAGAGTAAATTCGACGAAGACTTCGTCGATTTTTATGAGTGCGCTGGACACGGACCGATCCAGCAAAGGTTCTGTAGTACCGTACCAGATAAGGTGCCCGAGGACTATGAGCAGATGTTCGAGACGATCGGGAAGGTCACCAAGGAAATGGTTGACTTTCGTAAGTATGAACTATACGTGATGCTGTATCCCACTCTGGCCATTGCTTACCTGCAAATGGTGTGGAGCGGAAAGTTGCAGAGGCATATATACTTCGTGGGTAGGAACAAACACGAGCTGTACGACTCGTACAAGAGGCGCATCGAAAAGCTCATGCTGATCCGCAAGCCACTGGACGTACCACAAAGGGCCCTGGAACTGCTATCTGGTGCGGATAAAAAAAGTTCTGCATGTTCAGGAGCACCTTCAAGAAATTCAACGTACTCCAATCCCAGCTTTGGCCGAATGGGCACCTGAAGCAGCTTTTGGGCCACTTCGAAATGCCCCAGGAGCGGATTCTCTACTACCTAAAAATAAAATTATTTTGTTTATAGAAAAAAACTTGGAAATACGGATATTCCAGTCTATAAAACTCGACTTCCAGGACCAACACGTGTGAATTTACAGTAATTTTCTTTTTAGCCAAATTTCGTGAGGATCATCATCTTGGACTTTGACTTGTTGGATTTGCGGGATTTGCGAGACTTGCAGGGTGGCTTTGAGCATCTTTTCTTGGACCTTCTGCTTTTCCTCTTTTTGCAAGCCGACTTCTTGCGTCTGCGCATTCCACAACTCGCCTTCTTGGGCTTACTCTTAGCAC
The DNA here is from genome assembly GCF_003286085.1 of Drosophila persimilis. Lineage (NCBI taxonomy): Eukaryota > Metazoa > Arthropoda > Insecta > Diptera > Drosophilidae > Drosophila > Drosophila persimilis. Next base: position 56,760 of record NW_020825458.1, on the reverse strand, counting down.
AGGTGGGCTCCTGAAACATTCCTCCTCGTCCAGGGAGGAATCAGTCGACACTGTTGCAGGAGCTGTTGGCTGGCTATGGCATCCCGTTCAGTGCAGAGCAAGCTGCTGCTGTTGCCTTGCTTAATGGGTCCTATGGAGATTGCAGGTCGATAGTCAGGCTGTAGAGAGCAAAAGGGAACTGCTGCACTCATTAGTGGATTTAAATGCGCAAAGAACTCAACCCACGCTACCGAGCTCTGTGGCCTGGGGAGATCGCAAGCCAACGATGCGCTGCGACATGTACCGCCCTCTGTCCGTGGGACATGGATGGAAATGGCTTTTCACACTGACGACCATCCACCATCCACCATCCATTTCGGGGATGGTCCGTAAGGTTTTGCCGTTCCGAAAATTTCCCAGTTAGTCCACCATCCATTTTGGATGTTCCTAAACCGCACGTTTCTATGCGATAGTTAGCCGATGGTTTTCAAATGCAACTCTGAATAATTGTCATTCACAATGGAAAAATGGTATTCACTGCGAAAACGTAAACAATGATTGTGACAAAATTAACAAAAAACAAAAACAACAACAGAACAGCTCGGAAGGACAGCAGACCAAAAACTTATTAATAAAATGGATTTAGTGCCAGAAAACTCCTCCAGTGGTACGTTGAATAGATATATTTGTTTTTTATTGTTTATAATATATAATATTATTACACAATGCAGCAAACAACATCATGTTCGTTCTCGAACATCAAAAGGACCACCACGTTAGGCAGGAGAAGATGGTGCAGGACTTGATCAGCACCCAAACAAAATTCCAGAACGATCTCTTAGAAGTTTTAAAAAATAAAAATAAATGAGTTTTTAATTTTCATTACGGTCTACACAATATTTTGCGATTGCAGATCGTATCTGTTCTGCTGGCTGATTAAAGTCAGCAGAAGTGTTGCTGGTATCGGGCTGTTCGCGCTGCTCATTTGTTGCAAGCTCCCAATTTTCATTAATCGCGCTGTTGTGCATATTTAATATATTGTGTAAAATACAACAGCTCATTATTATGGCGCTATTATTTTTGTACTCATTCGAAAACTCGTGGATAAGTGCTCTGCAAAACTCGTGCAGGATATTACACACACTGTTTGGAGCTACACCGAAAAGCCTGCCAACTGTTCGGTACTCAGAGGACGAGCCCAAAGTGTATAGCGCAATGGCGATGCGCTTTTCCAAAGGAATTGCAGCTCGGCAGTTGGTGTCCTTCTTTCGCAGCACTTCAAGCCGATTCACTAAAATATCAAAGCAGTGCCTCTCCATTCGGAAACTCTCTTTGAAAAACGCCTCGTTGTTTTCTGGTTCATCTTTCTCCCAAAATGTCCCGAACCGCTTCTAAAACCATAAAATATGTCCTTGTACTTTAAACTTTGGTTGAAGTTAGTAGAAGTACTCACATACGACCATAACCTTCCTGGCTTTTGTGTTTTTATGGCAGTGACCCAGTCAAGCATCTCATCTTCGTCAAAGTTAAAGTCCTCATCGTCATCATCATTAATCAACATTATTAGTTGGTGCAAGAAAATATTTTGCTGTGCAACCACAGCCGAAATAATTGCTATATCTCTATCATCCATTATTAAGAATTAATAAATCTTCCGCGCAAATTTAATGAACTTGTTATTGGCATCAGCTGTTTTTGATGGATGTTGGATGGTGGATGGTGGATGGTGGCAGTGTGAATCGGAGTTTCACATTTGTCAAAAAATCCCACCATTCCCCCGGGATGGGCTCAGTGTGCAGAGGCTATTAAATCTAGTGATCATAATTAAGATCGTTTTGGCTCGATACTATCGATTACACTACGATATATGTACGCCAACTTCAAATTAATTCACATTTTTAGCAATATAATGTAGGCCGTCTAACCTGGGAATGGCGAAAGAAGCGAAAATTATTGACATTTTTGAGTTTGAAAATATTTTTAATGAGCTGCATTTGAGAGATACTTTAACCCATTAACTGCAGCTGCCTTAAACTTAAATTTGGAAGTGGATAAATCTATATAATCCGAATGGGGTTGACACCTGGAGAAAACTATTCCGTAGATTTATGTACAGTTTTTTTTATGGAATAATAATAGAATTATCTATTTTTATTATTAATTACTCAAATATTTATGAAGTTCAATTTAAATTGTTTTGATCAAAATTATCGTATTATATGTACATATTTTGTAGATTTATTTATAGTACAATGGAATAATAATAATAATATTATGAATTATAATTATTTATATTTTCTACTTAATTTTTAAATTATTATTTAAAGTTTAATTTATAATGTTTTGATCAAAATAATATTTCACGTTTTATGGCTATCGATATGTAACGTTATCGCCTGTATGTTAATCGAAATATATCGTAGTCTCCATAAATATTCTCTCACTGCATTATGCGGCTCTAGGTCTAAGCTTTTATGATGTTTTTGGGGTCTGTGTCCACTTCCACGACGGGGCACATTCAATTTTCAATTGCCACACTTTACTCTCTCAACCTCTCTCTTTCCTGCTCTCTCTCTCTCTCTCTCTCTCTTCCCTGCTCTCGGCTTTGAGGCGGAAATTGAAAACGTTAAGAAAGTTTCAATGTCTGGCATCTCTGGGAAATGTTGCGTTGAAATGTACCACGATATTGGCCGGTGCACGTTGGGGCTAACCATTTTGTTGTTTGTCCCCCATTTAGTTGTTTATTTGTTGATTTCCCGCCCGTTATGCTGCCGTCGGCTCCTGTTCGCTGCTGCTTCTGCTGCCATTATTATTAGGCTCAAATTGCTGCACTTTGCTTTGCATTTTAATTACTCGGCGAAGAGGCAAAGGCAAGCGGCATCTTTGCATCTCGGAAATGTTGCACAATTTAAACGAAAAGCGAAATGCGAAAAGGAAAAGCGAAAACGAGGCAACAACAGCCAAAGGGTGGGGATGGGGAGGGGGGTTGCGGCGGGAGCATTGCTAACAAGTTTCTGCCTCGATGCCTGTCAGGGCCCGTCTTCTGTCTGTCAGTCGCACAGCCCCACCTACCCTTCAGCACCTGCTACTGTCCCTGCCCCTGCCCCTATGGCTCCTTCTCTTCTGAGGGGTTTGTGGCATTTCTCAAGGGATTTGCAGTCTGGAAAAGTTGGCTTTTCTTTGCATCTAAAGTCATACCAATTATTGTCAAAATATAAATTATTTTTATTATAAATTACTGTCCAAATCAAAGGCTATCATTCGGGGGCGCATAGCTGATGGAAATGGGGTCTTCGGTGAGGGCACAGGCTAGTGAAACGCATCCGCGCTTGGTCCTTGATGATGGCCATCGCGCAGCCCTACGACTTCACGGTTCACAATTTTTGTGGAGCTGCACAATGGCCTACAAATGGCCCATGGGCCAAACCATCTTCAAGATATTCCAGAAAATTTTAACGGTATATACTAGCCTTCCTTCCAGTCACTCCAACACACAGCCATTGACCATTTTCCAGCCTCAGCCGCGAATCAGACTGGGGATCGAGGCCTATTGGGGCGCCTCCGAAAGTGGCACACGGAGATGCTTCGTTTAAAATTTTGAATAAAGATCGAAATTGTTTTTGAAATATGTATATCTAGTTTTTGGGACTTATTTCTATTCGTTGACTGAGTGATTAAAAATAATGAAAGCCTATAATAAGTGCTAAGCCACACTGTGAGAGGGAGCTGGTTTTCTTCTATCGTTCAAACTCCCACATTCTCTTCCCCGCCTGCAATTATTCCCTGATTTTCCCCATCGTTTTCCCCTCAGTTTTCTTCGACTGCCCTTTCTTCTTTCCCCCGGATTCCTTTTTCTGGTATTTCATCCATTTTATTGGTTTAATTTTGGTTTAATTTTTATAGGAACTTCATTTTAAAACCGGAAGTCTGATCACGAGTTCGCCAACGAGCTCCACTTCAAGCTAAAGTCGATGGTGCACTTCGAGCGGGATATTGGCGACAGTGCCAACGTGTCCGCCAAACAACAAAAGCGTGATCGTTACGAAGAAGCTGGAGACGAGCAGCACATTGGGACAACTGTCATGGTCAAGGGCGGTCGTAAGCAAGGGCGTGGTCGCAACGATGGTGGTGGCGACGGAAAGTGCAACTCGGTGGGACAATTCGAGCAGGACATTGGTAAAGTACGCGCTGGAGACGGCAAGCAAAACTCCATGGAGCAAATCAAGCAGCCAATTAAGAAGACAGTCATGGTCAAGGCCGGCCACAAGCAACGTCGTGCTCGTAACGATGGAGGTGGTGATGGACAATTCAACTCCGTGGAGCAATTAGAGCAGCACATTGCACTATGGTCCGAACGACCACTTTTGTTGGCCAAAACCTAATTTTTCAAAGTCAAAACTGAAACCTGGTTTTGATCGCTCTGCATTAGAAAAAGATCGACCATTAAATCTGCGTACCAGAAATTTCCATAGATGGCGACACATTCGCAAAATCAGCTGTGCAACCCACTGTTTTTTTAGTAAAGCACGTGCCAAATTAATAACCAGTTTAGATCTCTCAAAAATTGAAAAACGCCAAGACGTGATTAAATTTTTAATTTTTTAACTGTCTCTAGTAGTTGTGATGTCTTCGTAATTGAAGGTTAAAGTGAGGCCTTTAACATGTGCCAACTTGTAATGAAAACTAATTTTTGAAAAAGTGTACAAAGTGAGCCCTACCAAAGACTATACAATACCAAGATGTTGCATGAGGAACAAATTCTTTTTCAATTTTCGTTTGACGCTTCATGGTACGGGCGCGCGGGGCTATTACTTCAATTCTCTTTTACGCTACCTTCGCCTCCGAAATGCTACTCGGCTTCGTCAATGCCTCGGTCAGCGTCGAGTCGGTGTGTCTCGAGAGAAAGAATACAAAAACAAAATATGAATCGTCTGCGTGCCGAAACCGTAGGGCAGCGTGGTCGCTAAGTGTCTTTGGCGCGGCACAGTGGGGACTCAGCCGAAATAGTAAAAAAATTGTATGATTGCTTTAGATAAATTTAATGTACGCATCTAATAGAGAATTTTCAATCGAATTTTCAAGATAGTTTTAGTTTAGAAGATATAAGCACTCAAAGTTTAACATTTTTTCAGTGTGCAAATATTTATTGAACTCATATTCACTAACTAATTTAGCACGCTGAGACGACCAAAGGTCCCACTGTGCCGCTCCAAAGACATCGGCGATCCGCGACCACCGCTTCGACGGTGCTGAGGCTCGAGAGTCCAGAATTATTTCGTTGCTGGTGAAGGCATTGCCGAACAGACGAAACCAATGGGGAGCGGGGTCGAGGTAGAGACGAAGTACAGGCGAAAAGGGAATTGAAACCCCGCGCGCTCCCTCGTGCCTTTTGGGTTCTAATGTTAGGACCCGCCATAGAACAGCTTTTTGCTCGCTCATGCAACATCTTGGTATTTTATAGTCTTTGGTCCTACCTAGTCCCACCCTGAAACCTTTTGTGTGTCGTAGATTAATAAATTCTTTTTGAAATGTATATAGTTAGAAATGCCACTTTTTACCACAATTCTTGGAATTTTCATTAATATAGCATAACCTCAAATTCGAAAATGCAGATTTCTTTGCCGTATGGAATTCAGAGAAGGGTAAAATTATCAATTATTTGAAAACGGATCTTAAGGCGACATATCATATGAAATTAATAAAGCTTTTGAAGGTACCAGCAAGAAAATTTGTTATCGTTTGGCAACATATCGGAACAAATTCCGGTAAAATTCAAAGATGTTGGAACGAAAATATGTGGATTGGCCACAAGCCTTTATTTCAATACATTTATCTTTATGTCCAGAGAATGCTAATTAAGTTCGTAAGGTTTTACAGGACCCAGTCGGAAAGCCGGCAATAATTTACGGAAACCTTTAAACGATTTTATTTTTATTTAAATCAAAATTTTTTTTAGTCGTGCAACGCCGTTTTCTTAAATAAAATATGCTTAATACGTTTTTTCACTATAACTAAAAATTTAATAATGCATTATTTAAAAAAGGGGCGGTGCCACACCCATATTTTTCTTAAATCCATTTCTTTTTGATTATATATATCCAATACAAAAACTAAATGAAAAAATCTTGTTCCGTTCGGGAGTTATTAATTTTGGCCAACAAAAGTGGTCGTTCGGACCATTGTGCATTGGTCCCACTGTCATGATGAAGGACGGTCAAAAACAAGAGCAAGATTGTAACGATGGTGGTGGAGACGGCAAGCGTTCCAAGCAGGCAAAACAGCGACGCCGTGCTAAGATGCCAGACAGTATCGATTAACATGTTTGTTTGCCATGTAATGTTTGTCCGTTTTTTGTTTCATATTTTATAAAGCAAACACAAATTAATGGGAGTACCAAGATTACCCTGCAGCTAAGGCATCTACAAATTCTCACCTCGCAGAGCGCCGTTGCTGTATCCTTTACCCCTTCCCCATGGAAATAATGACGCCCTTCATGGACGAGGGCGGTGGTGGTGGCGGTCGAGCCCGCGGGGATACTGGTGATCCCGGCGGCAAGAGGCGGGAGAGTATCCTGACCAATTTTTTCTTCGGAAGCAAATCCGAAGCCGATTCTAATGTCAATTCAACAGCGGTGCCAAAGGCAGATGTCGCACCCAAAGAGGCGGAATTACGACCGAATCCGAAATATTCGAACGACACAGAACCGTTGGCCAACCTGGCGTTTATGGACGTCCTAAGCTATCAGCAATTCCTGCAAAATCGTCGATAATCAGGCCCTCGGCCTGGGCTGGCAGATTTATTGTAGAAAAAATACCAAATGTACTAGACACACTCATAAGAATACTAGATTGATACTAGAAAAATCACATAAAATATAGGCTACTATGTCGTATAATATTTTTGTTTTTATCCTACTATGTACTCGAAAACATATCTCATGGAGAAAAGCAGTCACTGCCTGAAGTGTCAGACGAGATACTCGCTTGGATTTCACAATCACACACAATCACAGACGAGCACTACTACTACACACTACACATCTAGTTTAACATTTTACTTCTCCCCCAATCGAAGGGGGCACTTCGTGGAAACCGGCACGTGATCGAGGACCTCACCCTAGACGATGGCAATGCTGTTCCCATCTACAATGATATGATCCAGTGGCGCGATCGTGGGCTGAACGAGAAACTGGATGCTCAAAACGTTTTATATATTTTATAAAGAAATACAAGACAAGAAAAGTTTATCGAGTAGACGAATAGACGTAGACGAATATCACCCAATTTGCGGTTGCCCTTCTATGCCTTAAAGCATTCGTGAATCCTTACATCTTGCGATCATCCCCTTTAAAGGTTTCCTTCTTGGCCACTAAATCAGTTATAATGTTCTTCATCTCAAGGGAGATTGGGAGTGGGAGGGAGAGTGGGAGGGGCATGTGGTGTGATGGACCTATTTCAGGCTCAGGTAAGCTCAGTCACGTCCAGGGTTCAATCCACAAGAAATTTGTAGAAATGTATGGAACATTAAGGGCGGCGTCGGGGGTCGGCCTATCGTAGAGAGGTGGATCGGGGCTGGAGTGAACGTCGCTCGTCGTGCATACGCAACGGCGTGCGTGGACTCGGTGTGGGGTAGTGTCGGTGCCTCGGCTAGTTGGAGTGAACTTACGCAATCGGGTGTTTACTTGGATAATTTGACACTTTATTATAATTCTTAGCGCTTTAAATGAACTTAGTTTAATTGATCGCCGGTGTTTCTTGTAAGATCCGGGTACAACGTCTGTACTCCGAACCAGGTTTTCTGCGTTAGTTGTTCTTTGGTTCTCGTCGCCGTCTTTTTATAGGTCCGTATTGCTGGGTCTGCGGGTTTGAAAATGCACTTCCGCGTCGGGGTGCACTTTGCCGTTCTTGGTGATCGTCGCAGATTTTCGCGGCCACATCTTTCCGCAGTTGATGAACCCGGAAGACCGCACTTGGCCGATGGCTTGGCCTGGAGTGGGGAAAGTCCGCGTGACCTGATGTCTTTGGTCAGCTTTATGGAGTTGGCGCGTGTTGATCGGTGGTTGCTTGCTGAGAGGGGCGTTGGTTGTGGGGTGTGGTGTGATGCGCTCATTATAAGTCGGGGGACGGATTTTATCGAAACCTTTTAGGTTCGTTACACCCTCCATTTCTTCCCCGACGAGAGTTACGAAGACTCGTGCGTCGGGTGTGCGGCGGTGGATCCGGTACGTTTGCTCGAACCACCAACTGTCGAATAGGGTCCGACCCTGCGGCTCTAGTCGCCACCGTACTTCCTGAATTAGAGGCGTCGGCAGGATTCGGTTGGCGGTGTTCGTTGTCCACTCTGGCGGAGCCACCGTCCAACGGGCGGCGTACTCGGCAGCAGATAGCTCTTACACCTCAGGCGTCGGGGTGCGTCGCGGGGCCTAGAGTAGTCGTCGAATGGGCGAATGGTGAAAACGAAGGGGCCGAGATCCGAGGGACGCGTGGTAGGGTGGCTCTCAGTGCCTGCTGGTACGAGGGCAGCTCCGACGGCCCTTCTTGCAATGTGATGCTGCCCGGCGGGCAACGGCGGTAGTATGGCGGCGGGGGGTCGAACCTCCGCGTCTCGGGGGTCTCCTCCGAGTCCGTGGTGTACTCCTCTCCGTCATCCGTGCTGTTGCCGGACGACGTTTCGCTCTCCGTGTCCGTGTAAACGTCGGACCTCTCCGAGTCGGTGTCCCCCGTGAGGTCGACGATTTCGTTCGTCCCGATGTGGTCTTCAGGTGCGGCGTTCTTCTGGTGGCCTTAGAAGGGTTTAAGCTGATGTTACGGAGATGGCTTTTGTCGCATCGGCAGTGTTGTTTTTATACCCGATACTCAAAATGAGTATTGAGGTATATTAGATTTGTGGTAAAAGTGGATGTGTGTAACGTCCAGAAGGAATCGTTTCCGACCCCATAAAGTATATATATTCTTGATCAGCATCAATAGCCGAGTCGATTGAGCCATGTCTGTCTGTCCGTCTGTCCGTCCGTCCGTCCGTCCGTCTGTCCGTCCCCTTCAGCGCCTAGTGCTCAAAGACTATAAGAGCTAGAGCTAGAGTGGAAAATCTGAACCAGATCGTATTGTTATTATAGCCAGAATCAAGAAAACTATTTCACTCTTTCTCGCTCTGTCTCTCTTTAACACACAGGTTTCATGGTCGGTTTTGCCAATTGCAAAATATGAGTTCAAGGATCTCAGAACCCATAAGAGCTAGAGCAACCAAATTTGGTATCCACACTCCTGTGATATCGCCCCTTGACCTTTTTGTATCAAAATTTCGACACACCCCCTTCCGCCCCCGCAAAGGACGAAAATCTGGGGCAACCACAAATCTCAGAGACTATTAAGGCTAGAGTAACCAAATTTGGTATATAAAACGTATATCTCAGGATTTCGCCCCACCCGCATCCGGCCCCACAAAGGACGAAAATCTGTTGCATCCACAATATTGCAGATTCGAGAAAATTAAAAACGCAGAATCATAGAGAATGACCATATCTATCCAGTTGCTGAAGTTGGATCAGATCGGATAATTTTTATAGCCGAAAAGAAAACGAGGGGGAACGTTGTGAGTTGCTGCGGACACCGCAACTCTACAGTTATACCCGATACTAAGTCAGTATGGCTCTCCTCCGGCAGATGGCGCTAATATTAAGCGACACGACAAAGAGTGTGTGCGAGAGAGACAGAAAATCAGTCTGAGCGTGACGTCGGGCGCTGCGTAGCCAATGCAAATTGATTTGTTCCTTTTGGCTACAAAAATTATCTGATCTAATCCAAATTCAGCAACCGGATAGATATAGTCATTCTCTATGATTCTGCGTTTTTAGTTTTCTCGAATCTGCAATATTGTGGATGCAACAGATTTTCGTCTTTTGTGGGGGCGGATGGGGGTGGGGCGAAATTCTGAGATATACGTTTTATAGTGACATCTTAAAGGAGTGTGTGTACTAAATTTGGTTACTCTAGCCGTAATAGTCTCTGAGATTTGTGGTTGCCTCAGATTTTCGTCCTTTGCGGGGCGGAAGGGGGTGTGGCGAAATTTGGACATGAAACGGTCAAGGTCCGATATCACAGGAGTGTGGATACCAAATTTGGTTGCTCTGGCTTTTATAGGTTCTGAGATCCTTGAACTCATATTTGGCAATTGGCAAAACCGACTATGAAACCTGTGTGTTAGAGTGAGACAGAGCGAGAAAGAGTGAAATTGTTTTCGTGATTCTGGCTATAATAACAATACGATCTGGTTCAGATTTTCCACTCTAGCTCTAGCTCTTATAGTCTTTGAGCACTAGGCGCTGAAGGGGACGGACAGACGGACGGACGGACGGACGGACAGACGGACAGACAGACATGGCTTAATCGACTCGGCTATTGATGCTGATCATGAATATATATACTTTATGGGGTCGGAAACGATTCCTTCTGGACGTTACACACATCCACTTTCACCACAAATCTAATATACCCCAATACTCATTTTGAGTATCGGGTATAAAAAACAATTTTCACTGGCTACGCAGCGTCCGACGCCTGTCTCTCTCGCACGCACTCTTTGTCGTGTCGTTTAATATTAGCGGCGTCTGCCGGAGGAGTGCCATACTGACTTAGTATCGGGTATAACTGTAGAGTTGCGGTGTCCGCAGCAACTCACAACGTTCCCCCCCGTTCCTTTTAGCGTTGTACCTCGATGAGGGTCCTCGTCAGCGGTTCTGCGGTGCAGTTGGATCCTTGGGCTGTTTCGGCAATGCTCCCGGGCCCTCCTGCTGACGGGTGCTTTTTTTTCTTTTTATGCTTCCGTGGGCTCGTCTTCTGGGTTTGGCGCCGGGTCGTCCCTATAGACTTCGTTGATCGTTGTTTGCGGTCTGGGGACGGATGTTCGCGGGTTGCTTCGTCGGGGGGGAGGTTAATAGAGTCTGGCCCCTGGTTTGGCCGACGTCGTCATGATTTGGGGTGTGCGGGACGGCTCGATCGGCGGTTGTTGGCTGTTCTGTTCTGTTCCGGCGCCTTTACGTTGCGGCGGCGGTATAACATTCCGATGATGACGCAGAGGGGTACGACGGTGACGAGTGTGAGTACGTACGATGACGTACTCTTCACTGTCAGTAAATCGCGCTGGTTGTCGATGTAGTTGAGATTCTTCAGGCTTAGTTCTCGTAAGAACGGTAAGCTGAGCTTCTCGTGGTGGTCCGTCACGTTGACTCGGGCCATAGCTGCTACTACTGCTTTCCTTTTGGAATCGCCCAGGTGGTTGATGTAGGTGCCGTTCAGTGCGACTCGGCTGGAGTACGAAATGAGGTACGTCCCCGAGATGTCGTGGGTGGCCCCTGCGTCGTCAATGACGGTCACGTTGGCGTCGTTTACGATGATCGTGCCGTGGTCGTCTGTTGTTATTGGGTCCAGATGTCCTGGTAGCGTGGCGCAGTGTGCAGTGGATCCCGCTACTAGTTGTTGCGCGCAGGTAGTTTTCGTCGCTCCTTGCACAACGTTGCGGCGACGCTGGGTTCGCAGCTGCCGATGTTGAGTACTCGGGTCCCGCACTCGGCCACCGCTTCCTCGTCGCTGAAATCCAAGATTTTGTTCTCGTGTTGGACCGGGAATATGAGCAATTTCTTGCAGATGAGCTCGGGCTGGGGGAACCTTATCAGAAACCGTAGTAGGTCGGCGTTCTGGGAGACGGTGACGTTGGAGACTTCCAGGAGTTCCACCAGGCTTATGTTAGCGAAGTGCTGCTCGTTTAGCTCTCGGATGTCGGTGCCGGCGAGAAGGGTTGGGCTCACCATCTTGATCTTGGCTAGTGTCAGCCCCAGGATGAGATTCTCTAAGTCAGTGATCACGCCAGCAGGCTGTCCTCTGCGTCGTCCGATTTCGCAATATGGTTCATCAGTCCGGTCATCTCGTTTGAATCGGCCTGAATCTTCGTGTTGATCTCGATCTGCCTGTTGCTGGCGTCTACCAGTTGGGTCTGCTTGAATTTAATCTGCTCCCAGTCGTCGAAGTCGGGGTTTCCCGATGGTGCATCCGCAGGGTGGCGGTCCCTGATGCGCTCTAGGTCGGCGCGTATCACCTGGGCCATCCTGTTCACCCTGAACTCTTCGATAGTTCGTTGGGTTCGGTTTCTGGCTACGATGCTGCCCATTTTCGTACGTGTAGTCTGGGTACTTCTGGGGTTCGTCTTGTACTTATTGGATCCTTTGTTTAAGCCAGGTGCATGCTGTGTCGTCTTCCTCAATGCGGCAACCTCCAATGGTTGTCTTGACAGTGCGTCCGCGACTACGTTCTGGTTGCCGGCCCGATAATGCACGTCGTATTGGTATTGCTGTAGTTCGAGCGCCCATCTTGCTACTCTACCGTAAGGGCTCTCGAGGGTATTCAGCCACCTTAGTGCGAGATGATCGGTTATGACGTCGAATCGGTAGCCTTCGAGATAGCATCGCAGTTTTCGGATCGCCCAGATGACGGCGAGGCATTCCTTGTCGGTGGCCGAGTAGTTTTCTTCTGCCTTGTTGAGGTACGCCTTGTCGATTGACGTATGCGATGACCCGCTCTTTCCCTTCGATCTCTTGGGTGATGACCGCGCCTACTCCAAGGTTGCTTGCGTCCGTCTGCAGGGAAAATTTTACGTTCAAGTCTGGGCAGGCGAGTACCGGTGCGGTGGTGAGCAGTGTTTTCAGCTCGTCGAAGGCGTCTTGTTGTTCTTGGCCCCATGTCCATGCTTTCCCTCCCTTCAGCAACAGTGACATTGGTTGGACTACGGTGGCAAAGTTTGGGACGAATCTGCGGTACCACCCGGCCATGCCTACGTAATGTCGTAGCTCCTTCAGGTTGGTCGGCGGCCTCAGTTCCTTTACGGCTGCGATTTTGTCGGGGTCCGTGTGGATACCTTCTTCGCTGATCATGTGGCCAGCTATTTTATCCGGCGTTGGAAGAAGGTTTGCCTTCCGCAGTCGTGCGAAAACTTCTTTCACGTTGTTCAGGTGTTCCTGGAAGCTTTTCCCGACGATGACGATGTCGTCGAGATATGCGAACGCGAATGGTTCCATGTCTGCGCCGATAACGGCGTCGAGGGTCCGTTGAAACGTGGCTCCCGCGGAGTGAAAGCCGAAAGGCATTACTTGCCATTGGTATAATCCTCGGCCGGGTATCGTGAATGCCGTGGCTTCCCGGCTGTCGCGGGCCATTGGTATCTGCCAGTACACGTTTTTCAGGTCTAGGGTCGTGATGAAGTGGGCATTTCGGAGTCGCTCTAGTGTGTAGTTGATCCTGGGTAGTTGATCCGGGATGGGACGCTCGTTTAGCTGCCGATAATCGACACACATGCGCCATCTCCCGTCCTTTTTGCGGACCAAGACGATTGGCGCGCTGTGGGGGCTCCGGGATGGTTCCATTAGGTCCTCAGCTATCAGTTGGTCGACCTGTTCATCGATGATCCGCCGCAGGGCTGGATTTTTCAGGTAGTACCGCTGTTTTATGGGTCGGTTGTCCCTCATGACGATGGTGTGTTCCGTCAGATCCGTCGTACCTCGGAGGCCCGCGAGTGTTGGCAGTTCCTCGTCTAGAAATTTCCGTATTTTCGGCGCGATGTCGGGAGGCCATGGGTCGGAGATTCGTTCCGAATCGTCCTCGGGTGGGTCGTCGATTCCTGGGTCGCAAGTGTGATCGGTGTTCTCGGGGAGGATCGTTGTATCGAATGCGCTTGGTGGTTCGACTTCGCGAGTGTATTCGCTTATGCTGGCGGCGACGGCGGTGCCTCGATCATGAGTAGGGGGCTCGTGTGTGTCCTGGGGGCTTGCACGACGTTGTACTCAGCGTGATGTACGGACGTGCAGGTCTCGATGGCGATCGTAGCGTTGGACCAACGGCTAGTTTGGGCGACGAAGTTCACCGACATGGCTCCAGGCGTACGGGGTGTTGCCCGGGATGCGTTCCATGATGTCGGGGACGATCGATGGTGCGTCGGCTCCAGGTGCGTCGGGGTTCATTTGGATGCCTCGTGTGGCAGCTGATCGCCTTTCCCGGTTCATGCCTGAGACGACGCGGGAGTAGCGGTACGGTCGGTGTCGTAGGCGTCGTCTTCGCGTCGAGGGCGGTGTCGACGCGTTCGTGGGCCAGGGTGGCGGTCGGAGGTGGTACCTCGAGCGCCTGGCTGCTGCGTGGCGGCTGTCGTTGCTGGGGCCGGGTTGTCTTCTGGAGGGGAGTCCTGGGTTCCTTTCCCTTCGTTGGTGGAACTGCGTCGGTGCCCTCGTTAGACCGGCTCGCTTTCTTCGTGGCTCTGCTTAGTTTTGGGTTTCTCGGAGTTGGCCTGGGGCTGGTGTGCCTCGTCGTGGCCATGGATTCTGTGTTCCTTGTTCATTGTGCTCTTGTCTCGTGTCGTGGCGGGGAATTCGTTGGCGGCGGAGGTCTCGAGTTCGTGATTCCGGGGGCGTGTACTTTGCTAGCGGTGATCGTAGACGTGTTTGGGGTGGGGCGTCGGGAGCCTTGGAGATGGAGACGTGTCGCCACATTGTATTGTGGTTTCAATGGCGCACTGGAAATCCATCCCTATGATGGCTTGCTCTACCATATTGGGTAGTACCAGGAGTGGCAGGAGTGACGAGCGCTAGGAAGATCTGAGTTATCTCGCGAGCTGAGCCGTCGGCTAGGCGTATCGGTACGCATGCGGCTCGGCAGGTCGTTATCGCGGCCGAGTTTGCGGGCGAGGTCGGCGTTGATGAAGCTTCGGGATGCCCCGGTGTCGACCGTGGCTTCCGTGCGCCGTCCTCCGATGGTCATTCTCGGCATTATCCGGTCGTCGTGTACTTGTAGCGGGTTTCTTAGTTGGTTGTATGAGGAAGCGTCGTGCCCGGCTGTTCCCGTGTCAGCTGGGGACGCGAGTCGTTTCCCGACGGGTCCCGGCGGCAACATCCCACGGTGCGCGTTCCGCGCCTGCCACATTCCCAACAGAAGAGGATCGATGGGTTGGTGCAGTCGCGAGAAACATGTCTAGCTTCTCCGCAGCGTCGACAGGCTGCGTGTGGGTTGCCGATGGGGGTGGTGATCATTCTATGTGCCGTTTCTTGTGCTGGAGAGCCGGCCTGGTGCGGCTTCCTTGCGCCATTGGTGTGCCATTTCCTCCTGCTGTCGGCAAGATTCTTCTCATGGGCGAAGGCCTTGGCTCTGGGGGCGGCGGCTTCGGTAGATCTTCGACGGTTATCGATGTCGGTGAGGTGATGGCTTTGCCCTCCATGACTCCTGGAACTTGTAGGCTGAGTTTGGGGTCCCGTCTTCCGCTTCTCTGTTGGTGCTGAGGTGTCGGGCTGGGGCAATCTGGCTCGTCCTGGCGATCTGGCGTACTGCCGCTCGAGCTCTGCCAACCTGACCCAGGCATCGTGTTCGAGGGGCCCGGCGACTGGTTCGGCGAAATTTCTCCGCAAATCTTCTACGTTACCCTCGCGGCAGAATCCGAATTCCTCCGCGAAGGACTCCAGCTCCTCTCGGCGGCGTTTGTGTATCTAGCCGGTACTCACCCCTCACCCCTGGCGACAAATTCTCCAGGGTAATACCCACTGGGCTGTTCCTCTGTATGGGATTCTATCGCTCCGATTGTTACTCGAGTGGCTCTTTCACTGGGCGTGCGCTTTTCCTTCACTAGGGCACTGTGTCGAGCTTGGCGGCTGACGCTTCGAATTTCTGCTCGGGGTGACGGCACTGTTCGCGTCTCTCTGTCGCCGTCTCGCACTTTCGTCTGCTCGTTGCGCAACTCTTGCCGTTGATATTGCGCGAGGTCGGGGTTTTCTTTGGGTTGTTCTCTTGGGTTCTTGCTCTAGTGGCCGTTGGGTTTTATTCCACCAACCCTCGCTGACTTTCCCTTGGGTCCCTGCTCGGCCCAACTTGTGATGGACCTATTTCAGGCTGAGGCAAGCTCAGTCACGTACAGGGGTTAATCCACAAGAAATTTTGTAGAAATGGGTGGAACCTTAAGGGCGACGTCGGGGGGCGGCCTATCGTAGAGAGGTGGATCGGGTCTGGGTGTATCCGACCCGAAAAGCCAGGTGACGGATTGAACAAAACAAAAACCAAAAAAAACATGCAAAAAAAAAACTAATTTTTATATGTTTTTCTTGTTAGTGATTTAGCAGACTATTGGAAAGCCGAAGCAAGAAAACCCAAAGAGAAATCATTTTTATACCCGATATTCAAAATGAGTATTGGGGTATATTAGATTTGTGGTGAAAATGGATGTGTGTAACGTCCAGAAGGAATCGTTTCCGACCCCATAAAGTATATATATTCTTGATCAGCATCAATAGCCGAGTCGATTGAGCCATGTCTGTCTGTCCGTCTGTCCGTCCGTCCGTCCGTCCGTCTGTCCGTCCCCTTCAGCGCCTAGTGCTCAAAGACTATAAGAGCTAGAGCTAGAGTGCAAAATCTGAACCAGATCGTATTGTTATTATAGCCAGAATCAAGAAAACTATTTCACTCTTTCTCGCTCTGTCTCTCTTTAACACACAGGTTTCATGGTCGGTTTTGCCAATTGCAAAATAGGAGTTCAAGAATCTCAGAACCCATAAGAGCTAGAGCAACCAAATTTGGTATCCACACTCCTGTGATATTGGACCTTGACCGTTTTGTGTCAAAATTTCGCCGCACCCCCTTCCGCCCCCGCAAAGGACGAAAAACTGTGGCAACCACAAATCTCAGAGACTATTAAGGCTAGAGTAACCAAATTTGGTATCCGCACTTCTGTTAGATCTCACTATAAAACGTATATCTCAGAATTTCGTTCCCCCTCGTTTTTTTTGAGGACTGACGATCCTCGCCTGCATTGTTTGGAAGCAATTTTAGAAGTAGGCATTAGGCAAGTCATCGGAAAAAGAGTTTTTGTTTGGGAGAGGAAATATTTAGTTATTTAGTGTTGTATTTAATTAGGCGATTAATTGTAGATGTAGGTGTTTATTTATTTGATTGAATCAATTTAGATATTTCGATTTATCAATTTATTGATTTAAATTAACCGATTTATGTATTTAAAGTTATTTAAGTATTTGGTTATCTAAACATTGAATTAATTATTCGCTTATTTATTTATTGCACTATTTATTTATTTGTTTTCTCGTTACGATTGAAGGTATTGAGGATTAATTAGCCAGGAACTAGGTGGGTAGGGTAGTAGGGTAGTCAGATAATAAACAATCCAATTTATTTATCACCAAGATAGCTAAGTAAATAGGGAATAGACGAAGGAAAGGAGTACGTTTGGAAAATTGGTTGATGAGTGACCCGGGGATTTTTAAAGGGTCGGGAAAGAAAAGGCGTAGCCCAGAGGCACAGCGCAGGTACCAGCCGTACAACATGACGAAGACTCGGTCCCAGGACGGTAAAGCCGGCAGTAGGCCGGAAGGGCCGTCTAAAGTGGCGCAAAACGTACATGCGGGGTTGTACCATGAGGACCCAGAGGCCGGAGAGGTAGGTGGTCAACAGCGAACCCGTAAGGACCTGGTGTTACCGTCCGAGTTAAGCTCAGCCTACCGAGCGTCGCTCGGGCAGCAAATGGAAGCGCTGAGATCGTCAATGCAAGCGGACATGCTAGAGTTCATGCGAGAGATCAACGCTGTGGTGGGTTCGTTAAAAGCGGAGCGAACGGCGAGTGATGCGAATGGAAGGAATCGGGGATCAAATGCAACCAGTCTGGGAGGTGGTCAACAGGAAGCACCCGCAAACCAGCAAGCACATCCAACGCACTTGTTCGTGGACAACCGAACATTGGAGGCCGATCAGAGGACCCAAGCCGATCAGAGACCCGTGGAGGAGTGGCTGTTCAACGGGATGGGCGCAGGAGCAAACCCTAACAGGAATCGGCCGAGTTTCGGAGAGGCTAGGCAGGAGCAAGTGCAGATACAAAGATGGGGATTTAGCTTCGACGGCGATCGAAAGGGGATGCCCGTGGCGGAATTCATATTCCGGGTGGAGCATCTACAGACGTCGTATCAGGTACCGTGGGCGGAGGTGTTGAAAGCCTTTCACACATTGGTCAGTGGCCACGCAAGGGATTGGTACTGGATGCATGTTCGGACGGTAGGAATGCCGGACTGGCCGAATCTGAGATATAGTCTCCAGCAGCAGTTTCAGTTCGTCGGACAGAGTTCGAGCGAGAGCAAGAGCTCAGGGAACGCCGACAACGCCACGGGGAGTCGGCGGACCAGTACATCCAGGAGATGTTGGTGTTGAGGTCGAGATTGCTGAATCCGTTCTCGGATTATGATCTAATAAAGATCATAAAGATCAATATT
Organism: Drosophila persimilis; assembly: GCF_003286085.1. Classification (NCBI taxonomy): domain Eukaryota; kingdom Metazoa; phylum Arthropoda; class Insecta; order Diptera; family Drosophilidae; genus Drosophila; species Drosophila persimilis. The sequence continues at coordinate 38,489 of NW_020825458.1, read as the reverse complement.
AGGGATGCAATTTCGAGGGTGATTTATCCAATGCAGATACCAAATCTACAGAAGCTGCGAGAAGAGTGTGTGGACGCCGAGAAACTACTGGCGACGCGATGGACAAGGAGCGGTCCAGACCATGGGGGCAGTACGTGGGGGCAGTACGCGAAGTCGCGGAGAGTATCCGAACGAGAGCAGTCAGAGCACAGCGGGATCGGGACAGGTTTCAGGGGCGCAAGAGGAGGCGGCTCCAGGTGTGTGCAGCAGTCCACTCGGCAATTCGTCAGTATGACAGGCCATTCGCACGAGTGAAGTTGGGCCCGAGGACGCTGATGGGTCTACTGGATACAGGGGCATCGGTGAGCCTTCTGGGGAAAGGTGGCCTGGAACTGATAGGAGAATTGGAGCTGTAACTTCAAGACATAAAGAAATTCTCAGTACAAACAGCGGGCGGCACTCCTCATAAAATACTGGGACATGTGTCGACGGAAATGACGTATGGAGGCCAGAAGCAGACTATGGAGTTGTTCCTGTGTCCCTCGCTGAAGCAACCGCTGTACCTAGGGGTCGATTTCTGGCGGAAGTTTGGTCTGGCTCCGCATATAGTAGGCCTAGAACGACGCAAGGAATTAGCCGAAATTGATGCTGAGGTGCTGACTAGGAGTAGACCAACGGAGCCGCACGAGTTGACGCACACGCAGCAGACACGTCTGGACCAGGTGAAGAACAACTTCAGGGCACTCGACACACATGGTTTGGGAAGAACGACGCTCGAAAGGCACGAAATTCAATTAATCGAGGGAGCCGTACCCGTAAAGGAGCGATTCTACCCGGTATCTCCCGCGGTGCAAGAGCTGTTGTTTGCCGAGGTGGACGAAAAGTTGCGTCTCGGAGTCATCGAAACCAGCGAGAGCCCGTGGAGCAACCGCGTGACGCTGGTACGGAAACCGGGAAAAAACCGATTGTGTCTGTATACGCGGAAACTAAACAAATTAACCGTGAAGGATGCTTACCCGCTGCAGAGCATCGAGTCAATTCTGAGCCGCGTAGAGGCGCATTTTGGCAGATAGAGCTGGAGCCTTGAAAGTCGAAGGTACACAGCATTCACGGTGCCGGGCAGACCACTCTATCAATTTAAATCTTGGACGTTGACATGCAATGACTGCATCTTTCAAGAGGCGATGCAGTTACTGCACCGTCAAGTGGCCCGTGTGAAACCAGCAGAAGGCTGTTACGCGCGGATCCCAGGCAAAACGCAGCCCTCCTCCCGCCCAACCGACCGAGGGACGCTGCCGCATGACGCGCGGTCCGTAGCCGAACCAAACGCGAACATGCAAGAAAGATAGATATTAGACTAACATTCGAGGAAAATTAGCACTAAACTCACTAAGAAACTAAGCATGCAATCCAAATACAAATACCACTACAGTTACTAATTAATAGAAAGGTGTGTAAGGATTAATAATTTAATAAGAGGAAGAGAATTAGTGTTGGATATAATATGGTAGAGGGAATTATAATCCGAGCATAAGACCCTAAACGGTTCATGCAAGGAATAATTCGATCTACAAAGTGGAAGGAACAACGGTATAAAATTTCTAGTCAGTCTAATAGGAATCGTGAAGTTTATGCGGCTCAACAGATTAGGGCTGTCTATGTCACCCCTGATCAAGTTGTGCATAAATATCACAACAAGCATTTTTCTACGGTTAACAAAGGATGGAAGGTTTACTAATATTAGTCTACTAGAGTAAGATGGGAGTCTTACACCCGCATCCTAGTTAAGGCCCCGCAGAGCAAAGAGTAAAAAGTTTTTCTGTACTGATTCTATACGGTCCTGGTGTACTTTGTACTGAGGGCACCATACACAGGAGCCGTATTCTAAGATCGGACGAAAAAGCGAGGTATAGAGAGTCTTTGTTATATAGGGGTCGTCAAATTCCTTTGACCACCTCTTTATAAACCCAAGCACGCCCATGGCCTTATTTACCATGGTAGAAATGTGTTCGGAAAACTTTAACTTGGGGTCTAACATAACACCCAGATCATCCACCAGGGTTATTCTCTAAAGAGAACCCCCAAATAGGGTGTAGGGAGCCAACAAAGGGCTAGAACGATGAAATGTCATAACTTTGCATTTCGAGGCATTAAGGTGTAACAAGTTTGCACAACACCATGACTGAGAGCTATTGAGATCGGATTGCAAGCGAGAATGAAATGAAATGTCCTTGTACTGGTCACAGAGTTTAACATCATCCGCATACATAAGTACTCGAGAGTATGTTAATACTGAAGGCAAGTCATTAATAAAGAGTGTGAAGAGTTAGGGGCCTAGATGGCTGCCCTGTGGTACTCCCGAAGAAACCTTTACTGGTAAAGAGAGGGAGTTTTTGAAGAGGACTCTTTGAGACCTAGAACAAAGATAGCTAGAAATCCATCTCAGGAGGTTGGGCGGAAACCCTAAAAGGTCAAGTTTATGTGCTAAAAGGGAATGGTTTACAGAGTCGAATGCTTTACTAAAGTCGGTGTAAATAACATCCGTCTGTAAGTTACCTTGAAAGCCTTTAATAATGAAAGAGGTAAACTCTAACAAGTTCGTGGTGGTTGATCGCCGCCTTATAAATCCATGCTGAGTTGGAGATATAAGTGACTTACAGAGATGTTGCAAGTGCGGAGTTAAAACCTTCTCAAACAATTTGGGAATAGCGGATAACTTTGCTATACCTCTATAATTTGTTGCATCAGACTTGCTACCCTTTTTATGGAGAGGAATTATAAACGATTACTTCCAGATTGGGGGGAAGCAAGAGGAATCAATGGACAGGGTGAATAGTTTAAGCAATGGTCCACACAGAGCCTCGGCGCAGTACCTGAGTACACAACCTGGAACCCCGTCTGGACCCGGTGAAAACACCGGCTTAACTAGTCGAAGATCATGAAGTAGGGAATATTCATTTAACAAGGGACTGAAAATGCCGTTCGACCTCGGTAATCCGTATGGGTACGGTTGACCAGAGTAGCGTTCCTCAGAATAGGTGGTTTGGAAAAACTGGGCAAAAAGATCGGCAATTGCCTGATCATTATTTGCCGACGTATTACAAAATGATAGCGAGGATGGGTGTGCGGACGTTCTACGCTTACTGTTTACGAAGCAGTAAAACTGTTTAGGGTCCTGAGAAAAACGTATCCTGCAACGAGATAGGTAGTTCTTATAGCATTGAGCATTAAGAACTGAAAAGTTTGACCGAGCTATTACATAACGAGAGTGAGAAGTAGGAGAGCCCACTTCTTGAAATTTTTTATAAAGTCTTGATTTTAAGTTTTTTAGACTGGATAACTCTTTGGTAAACCAAGGGGATTTTCCAGTTCTAATCGGACAAGAAAGCGGGACACAAGAATCAAAAAATGTGCCAAGAGCATTGTAAACGAGGGGGAACGTTGGGAGTTGCTGCGGACACCGCAACTCTACAGTTATACCCGATACTAAGTCAGTATGGCTCTGCTCCGGCAGACGCCGCTAATATTAAACGACACGACAAAGAATGCGTGCGAGAGAGACAGAAAATCAGTCTGAGCGTGACGTAGGGCCCTGCGTAGCCAATGCAAATTGATTTGTTCCTTTTGGCTACAAAAATTATCTGATCTGATCCAAATTCAGCAACCGGATAGATATAGTCATTCTCTATGATTCTGCGTTTTTAGTTTTCTCGAATCTGCAATATTGTGGATTCAACAGATTTTCGTCCTTTGTGGGGGCGGATGGGGGTAGGGCGAAATTCTGAGATATACGTTTTATAGTGACATCTTAAAGGAGTGTGTGTACCAAATTTGGTTACTCTAGCCTTAATAGTCTTTGAGATTTGTGGTTGTCTCAGATTTTCGTCCTTTGCGGGGGCGGAAGGGGGTGTGGCGAAATTTTGACACAAAACGGTCAAGGTGCGATATCACAGGAGTGTGGATATCAAATTTGGTTGCTCTAGCTCTTATGGGTTCTGAGATCCTTGAACTCATATTTTGCAATTGGCAAAACCGACTATGAAACCTGTGTGTTAGAGTGAGACAGAGCGAGAAAGAGTGAAATTGTTTTCGTGATTCAGGCTGTAATAATTATACGATCTGGTTCAGATTTTGCACTCTAGAAGATATAGTCATCTTCTACGATTCTGCGTTTTTAGTTTTCTCGTATCGTCGAAATTGTGGATGCCACAGATTTTCGCCCTTTGTGGGGGCGGAAGTGGGCGGGGCAAAGTTTTGAAATATTTTTGGAGCAGTGACATATCACAGAAGTCTGGATCCAAAACATCGTTGCTCTAGCTCTTATAGTCTTTGAACATTAGGCGCTGATGGGGACGGACAGACGGACAGACGGACGGACGGACAGACGGACAGACGGACGGACGGACAGACAGACATGGCTCAATCGACTCGGCTATTGATGCTGGTCAAGAATATATATAATTTATGGGGTCGGAAACGATTCCTTCTGGACGTTACACACATACACTTTTACCACAAATCTAATATACCCCAATACTCATTTTGAGTATCGGGTATAAAAATGTTTGTGCCTTTTGTGACATCAGTGCACAAGTACAAAGCGGACCAATCAAAATCCCTAATTAGGTTATTAAGCTTCGCAAACTCGGCTTTACGAAAGCAGCGGACACGTACAGGTAGTCTACTCGACCGATCCAATACAGTTGGTCCTATATCTAGCGACACCTCGAAAGTAGGGTGGTAGGCGTCTTCAGGTATAGTGAGCGGAAGGGCTCGGGTTAACAACACTATGGTCGGATCCGATACAAAGCATAGATCAAGGAATCGACCCAAGGAATTTTTCACATGATTGACTTGAGACAGGGACAGGTCAAGCAAGCCGTCAACAAAGTCATGTCGTGACATGGGCACTAGGATACTAGACTCGTTTACCGAAGACCAAACAGTTCCTGGCAAGTTGAAGTCACCAAGAACTATCATACGATCTTTATCAGATAGCGAGGAAGAAACAGCGGTTAAAGCGGACAAGTGCTGCTCATAAATTGAAATATCCGAAGAAGGTGGGATATACGAGCAAGTAATGAATATAGCGAAAGCGGGAAGAATCAGTTTTACACACAGGAATTCCAGTTCCTGTTGAACTTGGACTGTGAAGTGTTCTGACGTGAAGTAAGAGTACACTGCAGTTAGAACCCCTCCTGCACGTCGAGACGAACGGTGCTTTCTAAAAGTTGTGTACCAACCTGCCAAAACCTCGAAACTAAGAATGTCCGGCTTTAACCAGGTTTCAGTAAACACAATAACGTGGGAAGCAAATGCAACACTATCCCGGAAAAGAATGCTGAGCTTACTACGCAAGCCTCTTACATTCTGATAGGTTACTAAAAGAGAAGTTAGTTTTTTGGAAAGGTTGAAGCAAGACGGGAAGTTGAGGAAGAGGAAGTTGAGGTTGAGGGTGGCACATTGGAAAGATTTGGAAGGGATATGGGGGGCCTATTCTTCTTCTTAGCCTTAAACTCCTTCACCACCAAATGCTCCGGCCAAAATTTGGTGGAGCAAATGGTGTCAAATTGAGTTGGGGAGATGCTTATCTTAAACGAGGCTATCTCCCTGGCATAAGAGAAGTTAAATTTCTCCTTCTTTAAACCCACGGCTTTTATTTTGCTTTGAATAAAAGCAATTACATCATTAGATGTGAGGTCAGGGGCCAGCCGTGAAACAAAAACTTGTCGTTTTGGTGGGACTCCCACCAGTGGGGTTTAGTCACCACAGGTCTATTACCTGTGGTGGCAATATCCGGAGGTCCGGAACGTCTATTTACTGGTGGGATCGGGATAACTAGTGAACTTGCGGACACCACGGACACGGACGCTGCAGACGTACTTGGCTGCACATTCTCCGAGGCGATGAATTCGGCTACCGAATCTGCATCGCCAGCAGCTGTCGTTGCCTTTGGAGTGGCAAACGAGATCAACTGCTGCACACTTGGAGTGGTCGGAGTCAGTTTTTCGGCGGCGCACGGCTGAGTGACGGTTGGCACTTGCAGGTCCCGCGGAGTGACCTTTTTGCGCCTCGGAGACTCATTCAGCAGTTTTAAACCGCTAAACTGAGCCTCCATGGCTAGGAGCCGATCGTATTGGTTTTTGAAACCAACGGTCAGCTCCTTAAAGCCACTCCGCGTCTGCCTCATGAAAGTTACCATGTCACGGCATGCCTCGCAACTGTAATGCAAGCCATTACGTTTGGCTATAGCATCACTCACGAGGCCAGAAAATCCCGCGCATTTTGCGTGGACTACGCTGTCGCAGAGCCAGCAGGGGACATTCGGCTGATCGTGAGTGATCTGCTTCTTACAGGTTTTTTTTTGCGCAGACCACAGCGTATTCCATTTTTATTATTTATATATTTGCTCAAGAAAATTTACGAAAAAAAATTTAAAATTTCCAAAACAAATTGGTATCAGACCAATGTGCCAGACAACGCTCAAAGCGGAATTGGTAAGAAAAAAAAAGAGAGCAGAGTGGAGAGCGGTTATAGCGAGAGCTACTAAACAGAGAGCGCTATTGCTCGGAAAGTTTAAAGAGCGAGAGAGAAAGAACAGTTATCGATGCCCTTCGGGTTGTGCAATGCAGCCCAACGGCTGTGTCGGTTGATGGATCGAGTAATTCCACAACGACTCCGAAGCCATGTCTTGTATACTTAGACGATCTACTAGTTATTTCCCGGACGTTTGAGGATCATATACACCTGTTAGAGGAAGTGGCCAAGTGTCTCAAGGAGGCAAAACTGACTATTGGAAGAAAAAAATCGAAATTCGGCTATAAATATTTAAAGTATTTAGGGTACATCGTAGGCGACGGCGCACTTAGGGCAGATCCGGAGAAAGTACAGGCGATCACCCAAATACCAATGCCAAGGAACGTGAGACAAATTCGGAGATTTTTGGGGACAGCTGGCTGGTATCGGCGGCTTATCCGAAATTTCTCGGAACTCTCGGCTCCTCTGAAAGACTGTCTGAAAGGAAAAGGGCAATTTAAGCTGACGGAGGAGGCTCCTCGTTCGAGGAGCTCAAAGAGGGGCACAGCTCAACTATAGCGTACCAGAGAAGGAGTGTCTGGGGGCGGTAAGAGCCATAGAGAAGTTCCGTGCATACGTAGAACTGATGCCATTCACGGTGATAGCAGATCACGCGTGTTTGCAGTGGCTCATGCGATTCAAAGCACTGGATGGGAGGCTAGCCAGGTGGTCGTTGGCTCTCCAGGCTTATGACTTCGAAATCGAGCACCGGAAAGGAAAGAAAAATATCGTCGCCGATATGCTGTCACGTCCCTTTGACGTTGACGCTATCGACTTCCTGGAGTTCGACACCATAGCCTTCGAGGATGAAGAATACCGAAGAAAAATCGAGTCGGTCCAGAGCGATGAGGATGAGTTCCCAGACCTGAGGGTGGGGGAAGGACTGCTGTTTAAGCGCACACAATTTGGCCGGCCGAAATTAGAGGAGTTTTCGTGGAAGCTATGGATCCCGGAAGCCCTGACGAGCACACTGATCCAACAGGCTCACGACAGCGATGTGGCAATGCATGGAGGAATCGCGAGGACACTGGGACGGCTGCGACAGTTCTATTATTGGCCCCGGATGACCGTGCAGGTGAAGGCATATGTGGCTGATTGTGACACCTGCAAAGAAACAAAACATTCAACACAGGTTCACCGTCCACTCATGGGGGCCGAAACCGATTCAAAAACTGTACCTGGATTTCCTGGGTCCATATCCGAGGACTCGAAGTGGCAATGTAGTCATACTAATAGTCCTCGATCACATGTCCAGATATGTCTGGTTGAAGGCTTTGCCTAAGGCGACGTCTTCGGCCGTGATCCGATTCTTGCACGCCGAGGTCTTCGCGCAGTTTGGCGTGCCTGAAATAGTACACACCGATAATGGAAAGCAATTTGTGTCAGCTGAATTCTCGCAATTCCTGGATAGGAGAAGCATAACGCACCTGAAGTCTGTGAACTATGGACCGCAGGCGAACGCGGCCGAACGAGTGAACCAGACAGTACTGGCAGCGATAAGGACATACGATAGTGAGGATCACACGCGCTGGGACGAGAAGCTGACGGAGATCCAGTGTGTGGCTAGGAGCGCTATACACACGGGCATCGGGACGTCGCCATACTTTGTATTGTTTGGGCAGCACATGTTTACTAGCGGCCGAGATTATAAATTGGCACGTAGACCGGGCGCCCTAAATGATGCACAAATGTCACCCTTGGCGAGGAGTGACAAGATGGAAATAGTCCGAGATGAGGTCCGAAGAAACTCTCATGAAGCATACAACAGAGCGAAGAACAGGTATAATCGAAAAGCTCGCGAAATTAGGTACTCACCGGGTCAGGAGATATATAAGCGGAATTTCGTGTTGAGCTAATTTAAAAACAACGAGGGGGAACGTTGTGAGTTGCTGCGGAACCGCAACTCTACAGTTATACCCGATACTAAGTCAGTATGGCTCTCCTCCGGCAGACGCCGCTAATATTAAACGACACGACAAAGAGTGCGTGCGAGAGAGACAGAAAATCAGTCTGAGCGTGACGTCGGGCGCTGCGTAGCCACTAAAAATTGATTTCTTGCTTTTGGCTACAAAAATGATCCGATCTGATCCAGATTCGGCAACCGGATAGATATGGTCATTGTCTATGATTCTGCGTTTTTAGTTTACTCGATTTTGCAATATTGTGGATGCAACAGATTTTCGTCCTTTGTGTGGGCGGAAGGGGGTGGGGCGAAATTTTGAGATATACGTTTTATAGTGAGATCTAACAGGAGTGCGGATACCAAATTTGGTTACTCTAGCCTTAATAGTCTCTGAGATTTATGAACATCCCCAGATCTGCATCCTTTGCGGGGGCGGAAGGGGGTGTGGCGAAATTTTGAAACAAACTCGTCTCGGTCCGATATATTAGGAGTGTGGATACCAAATTTGGTTGCTCTAGCTTTTATAGTCTCTGAGATCTAGGCGCTAATGTTTTACTCTAAGCAAAGCCGCCTATGCTACGTGTGTGTTAGAGAGAGACAGGGCGAGAAAAAATGAAATTGTTTTCTTGATTCTGGCTATAATAATAATACGATCCAATTCAGATTCCGCAGTCTAAAAGATATCGTCATTCTCTACGATTCTGCGTTTTTGGTTTTCTCGTATCTTTAAAATTGTGGATGCCACAGATTTTCGCCTTTTGTGGGGGCGGAAGTGGGCGGCGCAAAGTTTTGAAATATTTTTGTAGCAGTGACATATCACAGAAGTCTGGATCCAAAACATCGTTGCTCTAGCTCTTATAGTCTTTGAGCACTAGGCGCTGAAGGGGACGGACAGACGGACAGACGGACAGACGGACGGACGGACAGACGGACAGACAGACATGGCTCAATCGAGCTATTGATGCTGATCAAGAATATATATACTTTATGGGGTCGGAAACGATTCCTTCTGGACGTTACACACATACACTTTTACCACAAATCTAATATACCCCAATACTCATTTTGAGTATCGGGTATAAATACTAACAAACGAGGGGGAACGTTGTGAGTTGCTGCGGACACCGCAACTCTACGGTTATACCCGATACTAAGTCAGTATGGCTCGCCTCCGGCAGACGCCGCTAATATTAAACGACACGACAAAGAGTGCGTGCGAGAGAGACAGAAAATCAGTCTGAGCGTGACGTCGGGCGCTGCGTAGCCAATGCAAATTGATTTGTTCCTTTTGGCTACAAAAATTATCTGATCTGATCCATAGATATGGTTATTATTTATGATTCTGCGTTTTTAGTTTTCTCAAATCTGCAATATTGTGGATGCAACAGATTTTCGTCCTTTGTGGGGGCGGAAGGGGGTGGGGCGAAATTTTGAGATATACGTTTTATAGTGAGATCTAACAGGAGTGCGGACACTAAATTTGGTTACTCTAGCCTTAATACTCTCTGAGATTTGTGAATATCCCCAGATTTGCATCCTTTGAGGGTCGGAAGGGGGTGTGGCGAAATTTTGAAACAAACTCGTCTCGGTCTGATATATTAGGAGTGTGGATACCAAATTTGGTTGCTCTAGATTTTATAGTCTCTGAGATCTAGGCGCTAATGTTTTACTCTAAGCAAAGCCGCCTATGCTACGTGTGTGTTAGAGAGAGACAGGGCGAGAAAAAATGAAATTGTTTTCTTGATGCTGGCTATAATAATAATACGATCCAATTCAGATTCTGCAGTCTAAAAGATATGGTCATTCTCTACGAAGTTTTGAAATATTTTTGTAGCAGTGACATATCACAGAAGTCTGGATTCAAAGCATCGTTGCTCTAGCTCTTATAGTCTTTGAGCATTAGGCGCTGAAGGGGACGGACAGACGGACAGACGGACGGACGGACAGACGGACAGACGGACGGACGGACAGACGGACAGACAGACATGGCTCAATCGACTCGGCTATTGATGCTGATCAAGAATATATATACTTTATGGGGTCGGAAACGATTCCTTCTGGACGTTACACACATCCATTTTCACCACAAATCTAATATACCCCAATACTCATTTTGAGTATCGGGTATAAAAACGAGGGTGAACGTTTTGAGTTGCTGCGGACACCGCAACTCTACAGTTATACCCGATACTAAGTCAGTATGGCTCTCCTCCGGCAGACGCCGCTAATATTAAACTACACGACAAAGAGTGCGTGCGAGAGAGACAGAAAATCAGTCTGAGCGTGACGTCGGGCGCTGCGTAGCCACTGCAAATTGATTTGTTGCTTTTGGCTACAAAAATGATCTGATCTGATCCAGATTCAGCAATCTAATAGATATGGTCATTATCTATGATTCTGCGTTTTTAGTTTTCTCAAATCTGCAATATTGTGGATTCAACAGATTTTCGTCCTTTGTGGGGGCGGATGGGGGTAGGGCGAAATTCTGAGATATACGTTTTATAGTGACATCTTAAAGGAGTGTGTGTACCAAATTTGGTTACTCTAGCCTTAATAGTCTTTGAGATTTGTGGTTGTCTCAGATTTTCGTCCTTTGCGGGGGCGGAAGGGGGTGTGGCGAAATTTTGACACAAAACGGTCAAGGTGCGATATCACAGGAGTGTGGATACCAAATTTGGTTGCTCTAGCTCTTATGGGTTCTGAGATCCTTGAACTCATATTTTGCAATTGGCAAAACCGACTATGAAACCTGTGTGTTAGAGTGAGACAGAGCGAGAAAGAGTGAAATTGTTTTCGTGATTCAGGCTGTAATAATTATACGATCTGGTTCAGATTTTGCACTCTAGAAGATATAGTCATCTTCTACGATTCTGCGTTTTTAGTTTTCTCGTATCGTCGAAATTGTGGATGCCACAGATTTTCGCCCTTTGTGGGGGCGGAAGTGGGCGGGGCAAAGTTTTGAAATATTTTTGGAGCAGTGACATATCACAGAAGTCTGGATCCAAAACATCGTTGCTCTAGCTCTTATAGTCTTTGAACATTAGGCGCTGATGGGGACGGACAGACGGACAGACGGACGGACGGACAGACAGACATGGCTCAATCGACTCGGCTATTGATGCTGATCAAGAATATATATAATTTATGGGGTCGGAAACGATTCCTTCTGGACGTTACACACATACACTTTTACCACAAATCTAATATACCCCAATACTCATTTTGAGTATCGGGTATAAAAATGTTTGTGCCTTTTGTGACATCAGTGCACAAGTACAAAGCGGACCAATCAAAATCCCTAATTAGGTTATTAAGCTTCGCAAACTCGGCTTTACGAAAGCAGCGGACACGTACAGGTAGTCTACTCGACCGATCCAATACAGTTGGTCCTATATCTAGCGACACCTCGAAAGTAGGGTGGTAGGCGTCTTCAGGTATAGTGAGCGGAAGGGCTCGGGTTAACAACACTATGGTCGGATCCGATACAAAGCATAGATCAAGGAATCGACCCAAGGAATTTTTCACATGATTGACTTGAGACAGGGACAGGTCAAGCAAGCCGTCAACAAAGTCATGTCGTGACATGGGCACTAGGATACTAGACTCGTTTACCGAAGACCAAACAGTTCCTGGCAAGTTGAAGTCACCAAGAACTATCATACGATCTTTATCAGATAGCGAGGAAGAAACAGCGGTTAAAGCGGACAAGTGCTGCTCATAAATTGAAATATCCGAAGAAGGTGGGATATACGAGCAAGTAATGAATATAGCGAAAGCGGGAAGAATCAGTTTTACACACAGGAATTCCAGTTCCTGTTGAACTTGGACTGTGAAGTGTTCTGACGTGAAGTAAGAGTACACTGCAGTTAGAACCCCTCCTGCACGTCGAGACGAACGGTGCTTTCTAAAAGTTGTGTACCAACCTGCCAAAACCTCGAAACTAAGAATGTCCGGCTTTAACCAGGTTTCAGTAAACACAAAAACGTGGGAAGCAAATGCAACACTATCCCGGAAAAGAATGCTGAGCTTACTACGCAAGCCTCTTACATTCTGATAGGTTACTAAAAGAGAAGTTAGTTTTTTGGAAAGGTTGAAGCAAGACGGGAAGTTGAGGAAGAGGAAGTTGAGGTTGAGGGTGGCACACTGGAAAGATTTGGAAGGGATATGGGGGGCCTATTCTTCTTCTTAGCCTTAAACTCCTTCACCACCAAATGCTCCGGCCAAAATTTGGTGGAGCAAATGGTGTCAAATTGAGTTGGGGAGATGCTTATCTTAAACGAGGCTATCTCCCTGGCATAAGAGAAGTTAAATTTCTCCTTCTTTAAACCCACGGCTTTTATTTTGCTTTGAATAAAAGCAATTACATCATTAGATGTGAGGTCAGGGGCCAGCCGTGAAACAAAAACTTGTCGTTTTGGTGGGACTCCCACCAGTGGGGTTTAGTCACCACAGGTCTATTACCTGTGGTGGCAATATCCGGAGGTCCGGAACGTCTATTTACTGGTGGGATCGGGATAACTAGTGAACTTGCGGACACCACGGACACGGACGCTGCAGACGTACTTGGCTGCACATTCTCCGAGGCGATGAATTCGGCTACCGAATCTGCATCGCCAGCAGCTGTCGTTGCCTTTGGAGTGGCAAACGAGATCAACTGCTGCACACTTGGAGTGGTCGGAGTCAGTTTTTCGGCGGCGCACGGCTGAGTGACGGTTGGCACTTGCAGGTCCCGCGGAGTGACCTTTTTGCGCCTCGGAGACTCATTCAGCAGTTTTAAACCGCTAAACTGAGCCTCCATGGCTAGGAGCCGATCGTATTGGTTTTTGAAACCAACGGTCAGCTCCTTAAAGCCACTCCGCGTCTGCCTCATGAAAGTTACCATGTCCTTCTCCACCGCACGGCATGCCTCGCAACTGTAATGCAAGCCATTACGTTTGGCTATAGCATCACTCACGAGGCCAGAAAATCCCGCGCATTTTGCGTGGACTACGCTGTCGCAGAGCCAGCAGGGGACATTCGGCTGATCGTGAGTGATCTGCTTCTTACAGGTTTTTTTTGGCGCAGACCACAGCGTATTCCATTTTTATTATTTATATATTTGCTCAAGAAAATTTACGAAAAAAAATTTAAAATTTCCAAAACAAATTGGTATCAGACCAATGTGCCAGACAACGCTCAAAGCGGAATTGGTAAGAAAAAAAAAGAGAGCAGAGTGGAGAGCGGTTATAGCGAGAGCTACTAAACAGAGAGCGCTATTGCTCGGAAAGTTTAAAGAGCGAGAGAGAAAGAACAGTTATCGATGCCCTTCGGGTTGTGCAATGCAGCCCAACGGCTGTGTCGGTTGATGGATCGAGTAATTCCACAACGACTCCGAAGCCATGTCTTGTATACTTAGACGATCTACTAGTTATTTCCCGGACGTTTGAGGATCATATACACCTGTTAGAGGAAGTGGCCAAGTGTCTCAAGGAGGCAAAACTGACTATTGGAAGAAAAAAATCGAAATTCGGCTATAAATATTTAAAGTATTTAGGGTACATCGTAGGCGACGGCGCACTTAGGGCAGATCCGGAGAAAGTACAGGCGATCACCCAAATACCAATGCCAAGGAACGTGAGACAAATCCGGAGATTTTTGGGGACAGCTGGCTGTTCTCGGAACTCTCGGCTCCTCTGAAAGACTGTCTGAAAGGAAAAGGGCAATTTAAGCTGACGGAGGAGGCTCCTCGTTCGAGGAGCTCAAAGAGGGGCACAGCTCAACTATAGCGTACCAGAGAAGGAGTGTCTGGGGGCGGTAAGAGCCATAGAGAAGTTCCGTGCATACGTAGAACTGATGCCATTCACGGTGATAGCAGATCACGCGTGTTTGCAGTGGCTCATGCGATTCAAAGCACTGGATGGGAGGCTAGCCAGGTGGTCGTTGGCTCTCCAGGCTTATGACTTCGAAATCGAGCACCGGAAAGGAAAGAAAAATATCGTCGCCGATATGCTGTCACGTCCCTTTGACGTTGACGCTATCGACTTCCTGGAGTTCGACACCATAGCCTTCGAGGATGAAGAATACCGAAGAAAAATCGAGTCGGTCCAGAGCGATGAGGATGAGTTCCCAGACCTGAGGGTGGGGGAAGGACTGCTGTTTAAGCGCACACAATTTGGCCGGCCGAAATTAGAGGAGTTTTCGTGGAAGCTATGGATCCCGGAAGCCCTGACGAGCACACTGATCCAACAGGCTCACGACAGCGATGTGGCAATGCATGGAGGAATCGCGAGGACACTGGGACGGCTGCGACAGTTCTATTATTGGCCCCGGATGACCGTGCAGGTGAAGGCATATGTGGCTGATTGTGACACCTGCAAAGAAACAAAACATTCAACACAGGTTCACCGTCCACTCATGGGGGCCGAAACCGATTCAAAAACTGTACCTGGATTTCCTGGGTCCATATCCGAGGACTCGAAGTGGCAATGTAGTCATACTAATAGTCCTCGATCACATGTCCAGATATGTCTGGTTGAAGGCTTTGCCTAAGGCGACGTCTTCGGCCGTGATCCGATTCTTGCACGCCGAGGTCTTCGCGCAGTTTGGCGTGCCTGAAATAGTACACACCGATAATGGAAAGCAATTTGTGTCAGCTGAATTCTCGCAATTCCTGGATAGGAGAAGCATAACGCACCTGAAGTCTGTGAACTATGGACCGCAGGCGAACGCGGCCGAACGAGTGAACCAGACAGTACTGGCAGCGATAAGGACATACGATAGTGAGGATCACACGCGCTGGGACGAGAAGCTGACGGAGATCCAGTGTGTGGCTAGGAGCGCTATACACACGGGCATCGGGACGTCGCCATACTTTGTATTGTTTGGGCAGCACATGTTTACTAGCGGCCGAGATTATAAATTGGCACGTAGACCGGGCGCCCTAAATGATGCACAAATGTCACCCTTGGCGAGGAGTGACAAGATGGAAATAGTCCGAGATGAGGTCCGAAGAAACTCTCATGAAGCATACAACAGAGCGAAGAACAGGTATAATCGAAAAGCTCGCGAAATTAGGTACTCACCGGGTCAGGAGATATATAAGCGGAATTTCGTGTTGAGCTAATTTAAAAACAACGAGGGGGAACGTTGTGAGTTGCTGCGGAACCGCAACTCTACAGTTATACCCGATACTAAGTCAGTATGGCTCTCCTCCGGCAGACGCCGCTAATATTAAACGACACGACAAAGAGTGCGTGCGAGAGAGACAGAAAATCAGTCTGAGCGTGACGTCGGGCGCTGCGTAGCCACTAAAAATTGATTTCTTGCTTTTGGCTACAAAAATGATCCGATCTGATCCAGATTCGGCAACCGGATAGATATGGTCATTGTCTATGATTCTGCGTTTTTAGTTTACTCGATTTTGCAATATTGTGGATGCAACAGATTTTCGTCCTTTGTGTGGGCGGAAGGGGGTGGGGCGAAATTTTGAGATATACGTTTTATAGTGAGATCTAACAGGAGTGCGGATACCAAATTTGGTTACTCTAGCCTTAATAGTCTCTGAGATTTATGAACATCCCCAGATCTGCATCCTTTGCGGGGGCGGAAGGGGGTGTGGCGAAATTTTGAAACAAACTCGTCTCGGTCCGATATATTAGGAGTGTGGATACCAAATTTGGTTGCTCTAGCTTTTATAGTCTCTGAGATCTAGGCGCTAATGTTTTACTCTAAGCAAAGCCGCCTATGCTACGTGTGTGTTAGAGAGAGACAGGGCGAGAAAAAATGAAATTGTTTTCTTGATTCTGGCTATAATAATAATACGATCCAATTCAGATTCCGCAGTCTAAAAGATATCGTCATTCTCTACGATTCTGCGTTTTTGGTTTTCTCGTATCTTTAAAATTGTGGATGCCACAGATTTTCGCCCTTTGTGGGGGCGGAAGTGGGCGGCGCAAAGTTTTGAAATATTTTTGTAGCAGTGACATATCACAGAAGTCTGGATCCAAAACATCGTTGCTCTAGCTCTTATAGTCTTTGAGCACTAGGCGCTGAAGGGGACGGACAGACGGACAGACGGACGGACGGACAGACGGACAGACAGACATGGCTCAATCGAGCTATTGATGCTGATCAAGAATATATATACTTTATGGGGTCGGAAACGATTCCTTCTGGACGTTACACACATCCATTTTCACCACAAATCTAATATACCCCAATACTCATTTTGAGTATCGGGTATAAAAACGAGGGGGAACGTTTTGAGTTGCTGCGGACACCGCAACTCTACAGTTATACCCGATACTAAGTCAGTATGGCTCTCCTCCGGCAGACGCCGCTAATATTAAACTACACGACAAAGAGTGCGTGCGAGAGAGACAGAAAATCAGTCTGAGCGTGACGTCGGGCGCTGCGTAGCCACTGCAAATTGATTTGTTCCTTTTGGCTATAAAAATGATCTGATCTGATCCAGATTCAGCAATCTAATAGATATGGTCATTATCTATGATTCTGCGTTTTTAGTTTTCTCAAATCTGCAATATTGTGGATTCAACAGATTTTCGTCCTTTGTGGGGGCGGATGGGGGTAGGGCGAAATTCTGAGATATACGTTTTATAGTGACATCTTAAAGGAGTGTGTGTACCAAATTTGGTTACTCTAGCCTTAATAGTCTTTGAGATTTGTGGTTGTCTCAGATTTTCGTCCTTTGCGGGGGCGGAAGGGGGTGTGGCGAAATTTTGACACAAAACGGTCAAGGTGCGATATCACAGGAGTGTGGATACCAAATTTGGTTGCTCTAGCTCTTATGGGTTCTGAGATCCTTGAACTCATATTTTGCAATTGGCAAAACCGACTATGAAACCTGTGTGTTAGAGTGAGACAGAGCGAGAAAGAGTGAAATTGTTTTCGTGATTCAGGCTGTAATAATTATACGATCTGGTTCAGATTTTGCACTCTAGAAGATATAGTCATCTTCTACGATTCTGCGTTTTTAGTTTTCTCGTATCGTCGAAATTGTGGATGCCACAGATTTTCGCCCTTTGTGGGGGCGGAAGTGGGCGGGGCAAAGTTTTGAAATATTTTTGGAGCAGTGACATATCACAGAAGTCTGGATCCAAAACATCGTTGCTCTAGCTCTTATAGTCTTTGAACATTAGGCGCTGATGGGGACGGACAGACGGACAGACGGACGGACGGACAGACAGACATGGCTCAATCGACTCGGCTATTGATGCTGATCAAGAATATATATAATTTATGGGGTCGGAAACGATTCCTTCTGGACGTTACACACATACACTTTTACCACAAATCTAATATACCCCAATACTCATTTTGAGTATCGGGTATAAAAATGTTTGTGCCTTTTGTGACATCAGTGCACAAGTACAAAGCGGACCAATCAAAATCCCTAATTAGGTTATTAAGCTTCGCAAACTCGGCTTTACGAAAGCAGCGGACACGTACAGGTAGTCTACTCGACCGATCCAATACAGTTGGTCCTATATCTAGCGACACCTCGAAAGTAGGGTGGTAGGCGTCTTCAGGTATAGTGAGCGGAAGGGCTCGGGTTAACAACACTATGGTCGGATCCGATACAAAGCATAGATCAAGGAATCGACCCAAGGAATTTTTCACATGTTTGACTTGAGACAGGGACAGGTCAAGCAAGCCGTCAACAAAGTCATGTCGTGACATGGGCACTAGGATACTAGACTCGTTTACCGAAGACCAAACAGTTCCTGGCAAGTTGAAGTCACCAAGAACTATCATACGATCTTTATCAGATAGCGAGGAAGAAACAGCGGTTAAAGCGGACAAGTGCTGCTCATAAATTGAAATATCCGAAGAAGGTGGGATATACGAGCAAGTAATGAATATAGCGAAAGCGGGAAGAATCAGTTTTACACACAGGAATTCCAGTTCCTGTTGAACTTGGACTGTGAAGTGTTCTGACGTGAAGTAAGAGTACACTGCAGTTAGAACCCCTCCTGCACGTCGAGACGAACGGTGCTTTCTAAAAGTTGTGTACCAACCTGCCAAAACCTCGAAACTAAGAATGTCCGGCTTTAACCAGGTTTCAGTAAACACAATAACGTGGGAAGCAAATGCAACACTATCCCGGAAAAGAATGCTGAGCTTACTACGCAAGCCTCTTACATTCTGATAGGTTACTAAAAGAGAAGTTAGTTTTTTGGAAAGGTTGAAGCAAGACGGGAAGTTGAGGAAGAGGAAGTTGAGGTTGAGGGTGGCACACTGGAAAGATTTGGAAGGGATATGGGGGGCCTATTCTTCTTCTTAGCCTTAAACTCCTTCACCACCAAATGCTCCGGCCAAAATTTGGTGGAGCAAATGGTGTCAAATTGAGTTGGGGAGATGCTTATCTTAAACGAGGCTATCTCCCTGGCATAAGAGAAGTTAAATTTCTCCTTCTTTAAACCCACGGCTTTTATTTTGCTTTGAATAAAAGCAATTACATCATTAGATGTGAGGTCAGGGGCCAGCCGTGAAACAAAAACTTGTCGTTTTGGTGGGACTCCCACCAGTGGGGTTTAGTCACCACAGGTCTATTACCTGTGGTGGCAATATCCGGAGGTCCGGAACGTCTATTTACTGGTGGGATCGGGATAACTAGTGAACTTGCGGACACCACGGACACGGACGCTGCAGACGTACTTGGCTGCACATTCTCCGAGGCGATGAATTCGGCTACCGAATCTGCATCGCCAGCAGCTGTCGTTGCCTTTGGAGTGGCAAACGAGATCAACTGCTGCACACTTGGAGTGGTCGGAGTCAGTTTTTCGGCGGCGCACGGCTGAGTGACGGTTGGCACTTGCAGGTCCCGCGGAGTGACCTTTTTGCGCCTCGGAGACTCATTCAGCAGTTTTAAACCGCTAAACTGAGCCTCCATGGCTAGGAGCCGATCGTATTGGTTTTTGAAACCAACGGTCAGCTCCTTAAAGCCACTCCGCGTCTGCCTCATGAAAGTTACCATGTCCTTCTCCACCGCACGGCATGCCTCGCAACTGTAATGCAAGCCATTACGTTTGGCTATAGCATCACTCACGAGGCCAGAAAATCCCGCGCATTTTGCGTGGACTACGCTGTCGCAGAGCCAGCAGGGGACATTCGGCTGATCGTGAGTGATCTGCTTCTTACAGGTTTTTTTTGGCGCAGACCACAGCGTATTCCATTTTTATTATTTATATATTTGCTCAAGAAAATTTACGAAAAAAAATTTAAAATTTCCAAAACAAATTGGTATCAGACCAATGTGCCAGACAACGCTCAAAGCGGAATTGGTAAGAAAAAAAAAGAGAGCAGAGTGGAGAGCGGTTATAGCGAGAGCTACTAAACAGAGAGCGCTATTGCTCGGAAAGTTTAAAGAGCGAGAGAGAAAGAACAGTTATCGATGCCCTTCGGGTTGTGCAATGCAGCCCAACGGCTGTGTCGGTTGATGGATCGAGTAATTCCACAACGACTCCGAAGCCATGTCTTGTATACTTAGACGATCTACTAGTTATTTCCCGGACGTTTGAGGATCATATACACCTGTTAGAGGAAGTGGCCAAGTGTCTCAAGGAGGCAAAACTGACTATTGGAAGAAAAAAATCGAAATTCGGCTATAAATATTTAAAGTATTTAGGGTACATCGTAGGCGACGGCGCACTTAGGGCAGATCCGGAGAAAGTACAGGCGATCACCCAAATACCAATGCCAAGGAACGTGAGACAAATCCGGAGATTTTTGGGGACAGCTGGCTGGTATCGGCGGCTTATCCGAAATTTCTCGGAACTCTCGGCTCCTCTGAAAGACTGTCTGAAAGGAAAAGGGCAATTTAAGCTGACGGAGGAGGCTCCTCGTTCGAGGAGCTCAAAGAGGGGCACAGCTCAACTATAGCGTACCAGAGAAGGAGTGTCTGGGGGCGGTAAGAGCCATAGAGAAGTTCCGTGCATACGTAGAACTGATGCCATTCACGGTGATAGCAGATCACGCGTGTTTGCAGTGGCTCATGCGATTCAAAGCACTGGATGGGAGGCTAGCCAGGTGGTCGTTGGCTCTCCAGGCTTATGACTTCGAAATCGAGCACCGGAAAGGAAAGAAAAATATCGTCGCCGATATGCTGTCACGTCCCTTTGACGTTTACGCTATCGACTTCCTGGAGTTCGACACCATAGCCTTCGAGGATGAAGAATACCGAAAAAAAATCGAGTCGGTCCAGAGCGATGAGGATGAGTTCCCAGACCTGAGGGTGGGGGAAGGACTGCTGTTTAAGCGCACACAATTTGGCCGGCCGAAATTAGAGGAGTTTTCGTGGAAGCTATGGATCCCGGAAGCCCTGACGAGCACACTGATCCAACAGGCTCACGACAGCGATGTGGCAATGCATGGAGGAATCGCGAGGACACTGGGACGGCTGCGACAGTTCTATTATTGGCCCCGGATGACCGTGCAGGTGAAGGCATATGTGGCTGATTGTGACACCTGCAAAGAAACAAAACATTCAACACAGGTTCACCGTCCACTCATGGGGGCCGAAACCGATTCAAAAACTGTACCTGGATTTCCTGGGTCCATATCCGAGGACTCGAAGTGGCAATGTAGTCATACTAATAGTCCTCGATCACATGTCCAGATATGTCTGGTTGAAGGCTTTGCCTAAGGCGACGTCTTCGGCCGTGATCCGATTCTTTCACGCCGAGGTCTTCGCGCAGTTTGGCGTGCCTGAAATAGTACACACCGATAATGGAAAGCAATTTGTGTCAGCTGAATTCTCGCAATTCCTGGATAGGAGAAGCATAACGCACCTGAAGTCTGTGAA
The DNA here is from genome assembly GCF_003286085.1 of Drosophila persimilis. Classification (NCBI taxonomy): domain Eukaryota; kingdom Metazoa; phylum Arthropoda; class Insecta; order Diptera; family Drosophilidae; genus Drosophila; species Drosophila persimilis. Next base: position 17,229 of record NW_020825458.1, on the reverse strand, counting down.
CTATGCACCGCAGGCGAACGCGGCCGAACGAGTGAACCAGACAGTACTGGCAGCGATAAGGACATACGATAGTGAGGATCACACGCGCTGGGACGAGAAGCTGACGGAGATCCAGTGTGTGGCTAGGAGCGCTATACACACGGGCATCGGGACGTCGCCATACTTTGTATTGTTTGGGCAGCACATGTTTACTAGCGGCCGAGATTATAAATTGGCACGTAGACCGGGCGCCCTAAATGATGCACAAATGTCACCCTTGGCGAGGAGTGACAAGATGGAAATAGTCCGAGATGAGGTCCGAAGAAACTCTCATGAAGCATACAACAGAGCGAAGAACAGGTATAATCGAAAAGCTCGCGAAATTAGGTACTCACCGGGTCAGGAGATATATAAGCGGAATTTCGTGTTGAGCTAATTTAAAAACAACGAGGGGGAACGTTGTGAGTTGCTGCGGAACCGCAACTCTACAGTTATACCCGATACTAAGTCAGTATGGCTCTCCTCCGGCAGACGCCGCTAATATTAAACGACACGACAAAGAGTGCGTGCGAGAGAGACAGAAAATCAGTCTGAGCGTGACGTCGGGCGCTGCGTAGCCACTAAAAATTGATTTCTTGCTTTTGGCTACAAAAATGATCCGATCTGATCCAGATTCGGCAACCGGATAGATATGGTCATTGTCTATGATTCTGCGTTTTTAGTTTACTCGATTTTGCAATATTGTGGATGCAACAGATTTTCGTCCTTTGTGTGGGCGGAAGGGGGTGGGGCGAAATTTTGAGATATACGTTTTATAGTGAGATCTAACAGGAGTGCGGATACCAAATTTGGTTACTCTAGCCTTAATAGTCTCTGAGATTTATGAATATCCCCAGATCTGCATCCTTTGCGGGGGCGGAAGGGGGTGTGGCGAAATTTTGAAACAAACTCGTCTCGGTCCGATATATTAGGAGTGTGGATACCAAATTTGGTTGCTCTAGCTTTTATAGTCTCTGAGATCTAGGCGCTAATGTTTTACTCTAAGCAAAGCCGCCTATGCTACGTGTGTGTTAGAGAGAGACAGGGCGAGAAAAAATGAAATTGTTTTCTTGATTCTGGCTATAATAATAATACGATCCAATTCAGATTCCGCAGTCTAAAAGATATCGTCATTTTCTACGATTCTGCGTTTTTGGTTTTCTCGTATCTTTAAAATTGTGGATGCCACAGATTTTCGCCCTTTGTGGGGGCGGAAGTGGGCGGCGCAAAGTTTTGAAATATTTTTGTAGCAGTGACATATCACAGAAGTCTGGATCCAAAACATCGTTGCTCTAGCTCTTATAGTCTTTGAGCACTAGGCGCTGAAGGGGACGGACAGACGGACAGACGGACGGACGGACAGACGGACAGACAGACATGGCTCAATCGAGCTATTGATGCTGATCAAGAATATATATACTTTATGGGGTCGGAAACGATTCCTTCTGGACGTTACACACATCCATTTTCACCACAAATCTAATATACCCCAATACTCATTTTGAGTATCGGGTATAAAAACGAGGGGGAATGTTTTGAGTTGCTGCGGACACCGCAACTCTACAGTTATACCCGATACTAAGTCAGTATGGCTCTCCTCCGGCAGACGCCGCTAATATTAAACTACACGACAAAGAGTGCGTGCGAGAGAGACAGAAAATCAGTCTGAGCGTGACGTCGGGCGCTGCGTAGCCACTGCAAATTGATTTGTTCCTTTTGGCTATAAAAATGATCTGATCTGATCCAGATTCAGCAATCTAATAGATATGGTCATTATCTATGATTCTGCGTTTTTAGTTTTCTCAAATCTGCAATATTGTGGATTCAACAGATTTTCGTCCTTTGTGGGGGCGGATGGGGGTAGGGCGAAATTCTGAGATATACGTTTTATAGTGACATCTTAAAGGAGTGTGTGTACCAAATTTGGTTACTCTAGCCTTAATAGTCTTTGAGATTTGTGGTTGTCTCAGATTTTCGTCCTTTGCGGGGGCGGAAGGGGGTGTGGCGAAATTTTGACACAAAACGGTCAAGGTGCGATATCACAGGAGTGTGGATACCAAATTTGGTTGCTCTAGCTCTTATGGGTTCTGAGATCCTTGAACTCATATTTTGCAATTGGCAAAACCGACTATGAAACCTGTGTGTTAGAGTGAGACAGAGCGAGAAAGAGTGAAATTGTTTTCGTGATTCAGGCTGTAATAATTATACGATCTGGTTCAGATTTTGCACTCTAGAAGATATAGTCATCTTCTACGATTCTGCGTTTTTAGTTTTCTCGTATCGTCGAAATTGTGGATGCCACAGATTTTCGCCCTTTGTGGGGGCGGAAGTGGGCGGGGCAAAGTTTTGAAATATTTTTGGAGCAGTGACATATCACAGAAGTCTGGATCCAAAACATCGTTGCTCTAGCTCTTATAGTCTTTGAACATTAGGCGCTGATGGGGACGGACAGACGGACAGACGGACGGACGGACAGACAGACATGGCTCAATCGACTCGGCTATTGATGCTGATCAAGAATATATAATTTATGGGGTCGGAAACGATTCCTTCTGGACGTTACACACATACACTTTTACCACAAATCTAATATACCCCAATACTCATTTTGAGTATCGGGTATAAAAATGTTTGTGCCTTTTGTGACATCAGTGCACAAGTACAAAGCGGACCAATCAAAATCCCTAATTAGGTTATTAAGCTTCGCAAACTCGGCTTTACGAAAGCAGCGGACACGTACAGGTAGTCTACTCGACCGATCCAATACAGTTGGTCCTATATCTAGCGACACCTCGAAAGTAGGGTGGTAGGCGTCTTCAGGTATAGTGAGCGGAAGGGCTCGGGTTAACAACACTATGGTCGGATCCGATACAAAGCATAGATCAAGGAATCGACCCAAGGAATTTTTCACATGTTTGACTTGAGACAGGGACAGGTCAAGCAAGCCGTCAACAAAGTCATGTCGTGACATGGGCACTAGGATACTAGACTCGTTTACCGAAGACCAAACAGTTCCTGGCAAGTTGAAGTCACCAAGAACTATCATACGATCTTTATCAGATAGCGAGGAAGAAACAGCGGTTAAAGCGGACAAGTGCTGCTCATAAATTGAAATATCCGAAGAAGGTGGGATATACGAGCAAGTAATGAATATAGCGAAAGCGGGAAGAATCAGTTTTACACACAGGAATTCCAGTTCCTGTTGAACTTGGACTGTGAAGTGTTCTGACGTGAAGTAAGAGTACACTGCAGTTAGAACCCCTCCTGCACGTCGAGACGAACGGTGCTTTCTAAAAGTTGTGTACCAACCTGCCAAAACCTCGAAACTAAGAATGTCCGGCTTTAACCAGGTTTCAGTAAACACAATAACGTGGGAAGCAAATGCAACACTATCCCGGAAAAGAATGCTGAGCTTACTACGCAAGCCTCTTACATTCTGATAGGTTACTAAAAGAGAAGTTAGTTTTTTGGAAAGGTTGAAGCAAGACGGGAAGTTGAGGAAGAGGAAGTTGAGGTTGAGGGTGGCACACTGGAAAGATTTGGAAGGGATATGGGGGGCCTATTCTTCTTCTTAGCCTTAAACTCCTTCACCACCAAATGCTCCGGCCAAAATTTGGTGGAGCAAATGGTGTCAAATTGAGTTGGGGAGATGCTTATCTTAAACGAGGCTATCTCCCTGGCATAAGAGAAGTTAAATTTCTCCTTCTTTAAACCCACGGCTTTTATTTTGCTTTGAATAAAAGCAATTACATCATTAGATGTGAGGTCAGGGGCCAGCCGTGAAACAAAAACTTGTCGTTTTGGTGGGACTCCCACCAGTGGGGTTTAGTCACCACAGGTCTATTACCTGTGGTGGCAATATCCGGAGGTCCGGAACGTCTATTTACTGGTGGGATCGGGATAACTAGTGAACTTGCGGACACCACGGACACGGACGCTGCAGACGTACTTGGCTGCACATTCTCCGAGGCGATGAATTCGGCTACCGAATCTGCATCGCCAGCAGCTGTCGTTGCCTTTGGAGTGGCAAACGAGATCAACTGCTGCACACTTGGAGTGGTCGGAGTCAGTTTTTCGGCGGCGCACGGCTGAGTGACGGTTGGCACTTGCAGGTCCCGCGGAGTGACCTTTTTGCGCCTCGGAGACTCATTCAGCAGTTTTAAACCGCTAAACTGAGCCTCCATGGCTAGGAGCCGATCGTATTGGTTTTTGAAACCAACGGTCAGCTCCTTAAAGCCACTCCGCGTCTGCCTCATGAAAGTTACCATGTCCTTCTCCACCGCACGGCATGCCTCGCAACTGTAATGCAAGCCATTACGTTTGGCTATAGCATCACTCACGAGGCCAGAAAATCCCGCGCATTTTGCGTGGACTACGCTGTCGCAGAGCCAGCAGGGGACATTCGGCTGATCGTGAGTGATCTGCTTCTTACAGGTTTTTTTTGGCGCAGACCACAGCGTATTCCATTTTTATTATTTATATATTTGCTCAAGAAAATTTACGAAAAAAAATTTAAAATTTCCAAAACAAATTGGTATCAGACCAATGTGCCAGACAACGCTCAAAGCGGAATTGGTAAGAAAAAAAAAGAGAGCAGAGTGGAGAGCGGTTATAGCGAGAGCTACTAAACAGAGAGCGCTATTGCTCGGAAAGTTTAAAGAGCGAGAGAGAAAGAACAGTTATCGATGCCCTTCGGGTTGTGCAATGCAGCCCAACGGCTGTGTCGGTTGATGGATCGAGTAATTCCACAACGACTCCGAAGCCATGTCTTGTATACTTAGACGATCTACTAGTTATTTCCCGGACGTTTGAGGATCATATACACCTGTTAGAGGAAGTGGCCAAGTGTCTCAAGGAGGCAAAACTGACTATTGGAAGAAAAAAATCGAAATTCGGCTATAAATATTTAAAGTATTTAGGGTACATCGTAGGCGACGGCGCACTTAGGGCAGATCCGGAGAAAGTACAGGCGATCACCCAAATACCAATGCCAAGGAACGTGAGACAAATCCGGAGATTTTTGGGGACAGCTGGCTGGTATCGGCGGCTTATCCGAAATTTCTCGGAACTCTCGGCTCCTCTGAAAGACTGTCTGAAAGGAAAAGGGCAATTTAAGCTGACGGAGGAGGCTCCTCGTTCGAGGAGCTCAAAGAGGGGCACAGCTCAACTATAGCGTACCAGAGAAGGAGTGTCTGGGGGCGGTAAGAGCCATAGAGAAGTTCCGTGCATACGTAGAACTGATGCCATTCACGGTGATAGCAGATCACGCGTGTTTGCAGTGGCTCATGCGATTCAAAGCACTGGATGGGAGGCTAGCCAGGTGGTCGTTGGCTCTCCAGGCTTATGACTTCGAAATCGAGCACCGGAAAGGAAAGAAAAATATCGTCGCCGATATGCTGTCACGTCCCTTTGACGTTTACGCTATCGACTTCCTGGAGTTCGACACCATAGCCTTCGAGGATGAAGAATACCGAAAAAAAATCGAGTCGGTCCAGAGCGATGAGGATGAGTTCCCAGACCTGAGGGTGGGGGAAGGACTGCTGTTTAAGCGCACACAATTTGGCCGGCCGAAATTAGAGGAGTTTTCGTGGAAGCTATGGATCCCGGAAGCCCTGACGAGCACACTGATCCAACAGGCTCACGACAGCGATGTGGCAATGCATGGAGGAATCGCGAGGACACTGGGACGGCTGCGACAGTTCTATTATTGGCCCCGGATGACCGTGCAGGTGAAGGCATATGTGGCTGATTGTGACACCTGCAAAGAAACAAAACATTCAACACAGGTTCACCGTCCACTCATGGGGGCCGAAACCGATTCAAAAACTGTACCTGGATTTCCTGGGTCCATATCCGAGGACTCGAAGTGGCAATGTAGTCATACTAATAGTCCTCGATCACATGTCCAGATATGTCTGGTTGAAGGCTTTGCCTAAGGCGACGTCTTCGGCCGTGATCCGATTCTTTCACGCCGAGGTCTTCGCGCAGTTTGGCGTGCCTGAAATAGTACACACCGATAATGGAAAGCAATTTGTGTCAGCTGAATTCTCGCAATTCCTGGATAGGAGAAGCATAACGCACCTGAAGTCTGTGAACTATGCACCGCAGGCGAACGCGGCCGAACGAGTGAACCAGACAGTACTGGCAGCGATAAGGACATACGATAGTGAGGATCACACGCGCTGGGACGAGAAGCTGACGGAGATCCAGTGTGTGGCTAGAAGCGCTATACACACGGGCATCGGGACGTCGCCATACTTTGTATTGTTTGGGCAACACATGTTTACTAGCGGCCGAGATTATAAATTGGCACGTAGACCGGGCGCCCTAAATGATGCACAAATGTCACCCTTGGCGAGGAGTGACAAGATGGAAATAGTCCGAGATGAGGTCCGAAGAAACTCTCATGAAGCATACAACAGAGCGAAGAACAGGTATAATCGAAAAGCTCGCGAAATTAGGTACTCACCGGGTCAGGAGATATATAAGCGGAATTTCGTGTTGAGCTAATTTAAAAACAACGAGGGGGAACGTTGTGAGTTGCTGCGGAACCGCAACTCTACAGTTATACCCGATACTAAGTCAGTATGGCTCTCCTCCGGCAGACGCCGCTAATATTAAACGACACGACAAAGAGTGCGTGCGAGAGAGACAGAAAATCAGCCTAAGCGTGACGTCGGGCGCTGCGTAGCCACTAAAAATTGATTTCTTGCTTTTGGCTACAAAAATGATCCGATCTGATCCAGATTCGGCAACCGGATAGATATGGTCATTGTCTATGATTCTGCGTTTTTAGTTTACTCGATTTTGCAATATTGTGGATGCAACAGATTTTCGTCCTTTGTGTGGGCGGAAGGGGGTGGGGCGAAATTTTGAGATATACGTTTTATAGTGAGATCTAACAGGAGTGCGGATACCAAATTTGGTTACTCTAGCCTTAATAGTCTCTGAGATTTATGAATATCCCCAGATTTGCATCCTTTGAGGGTCGGAAGGGGGTGTGGCGAAATTTTGAAACAAACTCGTCTCGGTCTGATATATTAGGAGTGTGGATACCAAATTTGGTTGCTCTAGATTTTATAGTCTCTGAGATCTAGGCGCTAATGTTTTACTCTAAGCAAAGCAGCCTATGCTACGTGTGTGTTAGAGAGAGACAGGGCGAGAAAAAATGAAATTGTTTTCTTGATTCTGGCTATAATAATAATACGATCCAATTCAGATTCCGCAGTCTAAAAGATATCGTCATTCTCTACGATTCTGCGTTTTTGGTTTTCTCGTATCTTTAAAATTGTGGATGCCACAGATTTTCGCCCTTTGTGGGGGCGGAAGTGGGCGGGGCAAAGTTTTGAAATATTTTTGTAGCAGTGACATATCACAGAAGTCTGGATCCAAAACATCGTTGCTCTAGCTCTTATAGTCTTTGAGCACTAGGCGCTGAAGGGGACGGACAGACGGACAGACGGACGGACGGACAGACGGACAGACAGACATGGCTCAATCGAGCTATTGATGCTGATCAAGAATATATATACTTTATGGGGTCGGAAACGATTCCTTCTGGACGTTACACACATACACTTTTACCACAAATCTAATATACCCCAATACTCATTTTGAGTATCGGGTATAAATACTAACAAACGAGGGGGAACGTTGTGAGTTGCTGCGGACACCGCAACTCTACGGTTATACCCGATACTAAGTCAGTATGGCTCGCCTCCGGCAGACGCCGCTAATATTAAACGACACGACAAAGAGTGCGTGCGAGAGAGACAGAAAATCAGTCTGAGCGTGACGTCGGGCGCTGCGTAGCCAATGCAAATTGATTTGTTCCTTTTGGCTACAAAAATTATCTGATCTGATCCATAGATATGGTTATTATTTATGATTCTGCGTTTTTAGTTTTCTCAAATCTGCAATATTGTGGATGCAACAGATTTTCGTCCTTTGTGGGGGCGGAAGGGGGTGGGGCGAAATTTTGAGATATACGTTTTATAGTGAGATCTAACAGGAGGGCGGACACTAAATTTGGTTACTCTAGCCTTAATACTCTCTGAGATTTGTGAATATCCCCAGATTTGCATCCTTTGAGGGTCGGAAGGGGGTGTGGCGAAATTTTGAAACAAACTCGTCTCGGTCTGATATATTAGGAGTGTGGATACCAAATTTGGTTGCTCTAGATTTTATAGTCTCTGAGATCTAGGCGCTAATGTTTTACTCTAAGCAAAGCAGCCTATGCTACGTGTGTGTTAGAGAGAGACAGGGCGAGAAAAAATGAAATTGTTTTCTTGATGCTGGCTATAATAATAATACGATCCAATTCAGATTCTGCAGTCTAAAAGATATGGTCATTCTCTACGAAGTTTTGAAATATTTTTGTAGCAGTGACATATCACAGAAGTCTGGATTCAAAGCATCGTTGCTCTAGCTCTTATAGTCTTTGAGCATTAGGCGCTGAAGGGGACGGACAGACGGACAGACGGACGGACGGACAGACGGACAGACGGACGGACGGACAGACGGACAGACAGACATGGCTCAATCGACTCGGCTATTGATGCTGATCAAGAATATATATACTTTATGGGGTCGGAAACGATTCCTTCTGGACGTTACACACATCCATTTTCACCACAAATCTAATATACCCCAATACTCATTTTGAGTATCGGGTATAAAAACGAGGGGGAACGTTTTGAGTTGCTGCGGACACCGCAACTCTACGGTTATACCCGATACTAAGTCAGTATGGCTCTCCTCCGGCAGACGCCGCTAATATTAAACGACACGACAAAGAGTGCGTGCGAGCGAGACAGAAAATCAGTCTGAGCGTGACGTCGGGCGCTGCGTAGCCACTGCAAATTGATTTGTTCCTTTGGCTATAAAAATGATCTGATCTGATTCAGATTCAGCAACCTGATAGATATGGTCATTATCTATGATTCTGCGTTTTTAGTTTTCTCAAATCTGCAATATTGTGGATGCAACAGATTTTCGTCCTTTGTGGGGGCGGAAGGGGGTAGGGCGAAATTCTGAGATATACGTTTTATAGTGAGATCTAACAGGAGTACGGATACTAAATTTGGTTACTCTAGCTTTAATAGTCTCTGAGATTCGTGAATATCCCCAGATTTGCATCCTTTGCGGGGGCGGAAGGGGGTGTGGCGAAATTGTGAAACAAACTCGTCTCGGTCTGATGTATTAGGAGTGTGGATACCAAATTTGGTTGCTCTAGATTTTATAGTCTCTGAGATCTAGGCGCTAATGTTTTACTCTAAGCAAAGCCGCCTATGCTACGTGTGTGTTAGAGAGAGACAGGGCGAGAAAAAATGAAATTGTTTTCTTGATGCTGGCTATAATAATAATACGATCCAATTCAGATTCTGCAGTCTAAAAGATATGGTCATTCTCTACGAAGTTTTGAAATATTTTTGTAGCAGTGACATATCACAGAAGTCTGGATTCAAAGCATCGTTGCTCTAGCTCTTATAGTCTTTGAGCATTAGGCGCTGAAGGGGACGGACAGACGGACAGACGGACGGACGGACAGACGGACAGACGGACGGACGGACAGATTGACAGACAGACATGGCTCAATCGACTCGGCTATTGATGCTGATCAAGAATATATATACTTTATGGGGTCGGAAACGATTCCTTCTGGACGTTACACACATCCACTTTTACCACAAATCTAATATACCCCAATACTCATTTTGAGTATCGGGTATAACAACACCACTTTAAACGTAAACATCAGCAAGCATCAGGAAGCAACAACCTCTATCAAAAGGGGCTGCCAATTCGGCCGAAATAGGGTTTCTTTTTATACCCGATACTCAAAATGAGTATTGGGGTATATTAGATTTGTGGTAAAAGTGGATGTGTGCAACGTCCAGAAGGAATCGTTTCCGACCCTATAAAGTATATATATTCTTGATCAGCATCAATAGCCGAGTCGATTGAGCCCTGTCTGTCTGGCCGTCCGTCCGTCTGTCCGTCTGTTCGTCTGTCCGTCCCCTTCAGCGCATAGTGCTCAAAGACTATAAGAGCTAGAGCAACGATGTTTTGGATCCAGACTTCTGTGATATGTCACTGCTACAAAAATATTTCAAAACTTTGCCCCGCCCACTTCCGCCCCCACAAAGGACGAAAATCTGTGGCATCCACATTTTTAAAGATACGAGAAAACCAAAAACGCAGAATCGTAGAGAATGACGATATCTTTTAGACTGCGGAATCTGAATTGGATCGTATTATTATTATAGCCAGAATCAAGAAAACAATTTCATTTTTTCTCGCCCTGTCTCTCTCTAACACACACGTAGCATAGGCGGCTTTGCTTAGAGTAAAACATTAGCGCCTAGATCTCAGAGACTATAAAAGCTAGAGCAACCAAATTTGGTATCCACACTCCTAATATATCGGACCGAGACGAGTTTGTTTCAAAATTTCGCCACACCCCCTTCCGCCCCCGCAAAGGATGCAGATCTGGGGATATTCATAAATCTCAGAGACTATTAAGGCTAGAGTAACCAAATTTGGTATCGGCACTCCTGTTAGATCTCACTATAAAACGTATATCTCAAAATTTCGCCCCACCCCCTTCCGCCCACACAAAGGACGAAAATCTGTTGCATCCACAATATTGCAAAATCGAGTAAACTAAAAACGCAGAATCATAGACAATGACCATATCTATCCGGTTGCCGAATCTGGATCAGATCGGATCATTTTTGTAGCCAAAAGCAAGAAATCAATTTTTAGTGGCTACGCAGCGCCCGACGTCACGCTCAGACTGATTTTCTGTCTCTCTCGCACGCACTCTTTGTCGTGTCGTTTAATATTAGCGGCGTCTGCCGGAGGAGAGCCATACTGACTTAGTATCGGGTATAACTGTAGAGTTGCGGTTCCGCAGCAACTCACAACGTTCCCCCTCGTTTTGTGTTAGTATTTGTTACCCTTATATAAACCTAGATTAATAATTATTAATGTTCACGAAGATAAATAAGAAAATATAATGGATATAAAATGAAAATTTGAAAAGAGTCATGACTGAATAGAAAACGGTAGTTGGGTGGGACGAGAGCGAGAAGAAGAGCGGGACCCTGAATATGAAAAGGGAGCGAATTCCAAAGGTGGCGCTCATAAATTAGATTTGTTTTTTTGCATGTTTTTTTTGTTTTTGTTTTGTTCAATCCGTCCCCTGGCTTATCGGGTCGGAAACACACCTGACTTCCGCGTGAGCTAGCTGGGAATGTTAGGCCAGGGTGGCAAAGAGGCGGATCATAACAAATGGCGCCCAATGGTAATATAAGGGATCGATTTGAAACGCGATTCTTAAAGACCCGGTGTAAAATGGAACCCTGGTAGAACGAAACTCAGCCGGTCCGGAAGCCGGGAATAAATCCTAGCCGTCGTAGCCGCTGAGAGGAGTAGAAGTGAGGAAAATGGACATGGTAGTTATGTATCGGAGGTAGAAGGGAAGGAAGTGGGTGTCCCGAGTTGTGGTCCGGGTATTACCAGGTGGTAGTAGCCTCGTTGTCCGATGTAGTCAAAAAATAATGAAACCCTAATGAAAGGGAAGGTTGAAAAAACAAAGTTACAATCAGTGGAGGCTGGAGGAGTTTAATCATAGCTATGAAACAAACGACAGCTTCAATGAGCAGAGTGGGACTTTGATATTCAAAGCATGTTAAGCAACCTAGAAGTTAGGATGCAAACCGTAGCTGAGGGAAACAGCATGGATACTAAAAGGGCAACGATAAAAAAGAAGATATCGATTTGCCTGATCTTCCGAAAGTGGAAGTACCCAAATTCTCGGGCGAAGAAAAAGAGTGGGACGGCTTTTCACAAATATTTTGTGAATTAATTCATAACAGAGATAGTCTGAGTACATCTCTAAAATTCAATTATTTGAAAATCGCGATAAAGGGTGAGGCACGGAGTATGGTAGCTCACCTTTTAACTGGGCCGCTGGAGAATTATAATGCCGCTTGGGAATTGCTAACCAAGCGGTATGAAAATAAGCGAACAATTTTTTCGGATCGGCTGAATCGATTAATAGACTTACCAATGCTAGATCACGATTCAGCGAAACATATTAAATGGTTTTCGGATTCTATAAATGAGCCAATACATTTAATTAAATTAAATCGAATCGATATGTATAAGAAATGCTTTTCTGAAATTTTATGTGGGATTTGTAAAAAACATCATCATACGATGCTCCATATTCCCTACGAAAAGAGGGAAAATGTTAACACTTGCTTGACAAAAGAACAAGCGGTCTTAGCCACAGCACTTATAAAAGTAAGGGGACGAATCTCTTGGACGTTGTCATGCAATGACTGCATCTTTCAAGAGGCGATGCAGTTACTGCACCATCAAGTGGCCCGTGTGAAACCAGCAGAAGGCTGTTATGCGCGGATCCCATGCAAAACGCTGCCGCATGACGCGCGGTGCGTATCCGAACCGAACGCGAACATGCAAGAAAGATAGCTATTAGACTAACATTCGAGGAAAATTAGCACTAAACTTACTAAGAAACTAAGCATGCAATCAAAATACAAATACCACTACATTTAATTTAATAAGAGGAAGAGAATTAGTGTTGGATATAATATGGTAGAGGGAATTATAATCCGATCATAAGACCCTAAACGGTTCATGCAAGGAATAATTCGATCTACAAAGTGGAAGGAACAACGGTATAAAATTTCTAGTCAGTCTTGGTGGCGCCACCTATCGGTGATAATGTGAACTAACTTCGATCTAAATCCTCTTTCTTAACCATGTAAAATCCTCTCAAATCGATCCTTCGCTCATTTATATTCTCTCTCCTCCCTCTTACTGTCAATGAACCTGTTTTTACGATTGGTCCCGTGTTGCGATTCAAACAACCATCAAACAGGTAGGTCATCCCTTTGCAATGAATCTAATGTGATAGTTTAGAGGTATTTTTTAAGTGTTTCCTGAAAAACGGTTTCGATGCCCTTGAACCTTTCTACTTTCTCTATAATTTATATTCCTCCTTTGTGTACCTAACACTTTCCCATAGCAAAGTGCCTATATAATAACTACTCACAGCTAACAGCTAGTACATAAACTAGTAATCTTTCAACAACGATGCATGACCTTGAAATCATTTTTATCGATTCCTAACCGGAATCAACGATAAATCTGGACTCTCAGCCGAGCTCCGTAGACCTGTCCTTGATTTTTGGGATTAAGACCCAAACCTATCTCGAGAGCAACTTGACCTGGTGAAGTGACATCAAAGACTATAAAATACCAAGATGTTGCATGAGCGAGCAAAAAGCTGTTCTATGGCGGGTCCTAACATTAGAACCCAAAAGGCACGAGGGAGCGCGCGGGGTTTCAATTCCCTTTTCGCCTGTACTTCGTCTCTACCTCGACCCCGCTCCCATTGGTTTCGTCTATTCGGCAATGCCTTCACCAGCAACGAAATAATTCTGGACTCTCGAGCCTCAGCACCGTCGAAGCGGTGGTCGCGGATCGCCAATGTCTTTGGAGCGGCACAGTGGGACCTTTGGCCGTCTCAGCGTGCTAAATTAGTTAGTGAATATGAGTTCAATAAATATTTGCAAACTGAAAAAATGTTAAACTTTGAGTGCTTATATCTTCTAAACTAAAACTATCTTGAAAATTCGATTGGAAAATTCTCTATTAGATGCGTACATTAAATTTATCTAAAGCAATCATACAATTTTTTTACTATTTCGGCCCTACGGTTTCGGCACGCATACGATTCATATTTTGTTTTTGTATTCTTTCTCTCGAGACACACCGACTCGACGCTGACCGAGGCATTGATGAAGCCGAGTAGCATTTCGGAGGCGAAGGTAGCGTAAAAGAGAATTGAAGTAATAGCCCCGCGCGCCCGTACCATGAAGCGTCAAACGAAAATTGAAAAAGAATTTGTTCCTCATGCAACATCTTGGTATTGTATAGTCTTTGGTATTATACATTCCTGGCATAAGAATTGGCCTGAAAGCTAGCATATAAACAATCTGTTAGCTTTGTCATTTGTGCAATTAATACATCTATTTTCCCTTGTATTGTATATATTGTATAGTATAGTATTGTATAGTCTTTGGTGACATTAAATGGGATGATGACGACGATGACCCAAGGAATGCAATGTTTAATAATGATAATCCATCATACATTTTCCCGGATGATGACAACATTTTCGATTTTGTAGATAATCAGGATGATGATAAAAGATCTCAACTCCAGGAACTACTTCGGGACGAAGATGATGATGACTTAATTGCTGCGGTAAAATTAGCTGAAGCGAAATTTTAATAATACGAATACATATTTATATAATAAGAATATTTTATGTATTTTTCTAAAAATAATATATACATATGTACATATATAATAAATATAACACATTTAACCACTATTTATTTTAAATGTTTTCTGTTTTAATTTTGATTGGTTGAATTTCACTTCCTCTTATTACAAGAGAATCATAGGATTCGTTTGAAACAGGTTTCTTCCAAGTGAGGATTACACAAAAAGAATAAGTGGATTTCAGGTGAATACTGATGCTTTTGAATGAATTTATTGAGTCATTTTCACATCATATTATACTTAGTTGGTAAATTTATGTAAAGGTATTTATATTTAAAAAGGCACAGATTATTTCATTTTGACATAAATATTATATTTTTCGCTTTAATTCCATGTTATGCTTAAATAAAATATGCATATTGAAGTCAATTCTCAACCAAAATAGTTCAGTTCCTGGACATAAGTAACATCGATAACATGATGATTTTGATTTTGAATAACTAAAGTTGTGGATTTTTAAGGTGTGTTTTTTCAGTTGATTGCGGGAACTAAAAGATGTTTTTAAATAACACAACTCGCAATGAAATGTCCTCATTTCGAAGAGAAAGTGAACTAACCTATCTCAGTATCTTACAGTTCAGCATATGAACAAAAATTGTATGCATTTTTTTCTGTTTATATAATTTTTTCGTGTTGACGGTTATATAACACCAAAAATGTAAATATAATACAGCAGTGTATCCATAATTCATCCCTTATTACTCAACCACCAATCAGACTTAAGACATCTGGCCATTACAGCTTTAAAACCATTTACTTATTATCACTCAACTACCAATCTGCTCAGATCACATTTGTATAAAATTGAATTAATGAGAGTATAAAAGATCATGCAATCTTTTAAATAATTTAGTATAAAATCGTTAGTAGGTTGAACAGTTTCTATTACTATAATGGTATGTAAGAATATTTAAATCTCTATATAGAAAATGATAAGCACTTAATCAAATATATACCTAGGCTTTCCTAGAATTACTTAACGAGACAAAGCCGGCGGTTGGATACACCAAGGTTGAGGACCTGTGCATAGGATTTGAGTACAAGATCAATGGATGTAAAATCAAAAAAACATCATTTGGAAATAAAGTAGTCCTTTATTTAACTTATAAGGACAACGAACCGCTTTGGATATTTTTACCTAAAAGTTATGTAACCAAATTTTCCACAAAAACACCCTTTAAGATGTTGAAGGAGCATGGAATCTCACATCTTATATATAAAGGAAAAGAGATGAATAGATATAGCACTGCCCATTTCCAATTTATATGTAAAGAGTAAATAAAGAGTTCCCATTATATATATGTAAGAGAAGAAGAGACAACCATACATGTAAAGACAAAAATAAAGAAAAAGGTTAAGAATATACATACATATGTAAAAAAGAGATGGCTACTATATCTATATCATTTCCAATACATGGGTAAAGAAAAATATAAGGGAAACAGAGCAAAGACGTGGATATAACGAGTCCTACTCTTTGAATCATTATCAGTAATAGATTCAAGAAGTCAGCTGCAAGATGCATGCCAAACAAATAAAACTTTTTTTAATGCAATTCGAGGAGATGATCTTCGAGGAGCACGTACAAATTCTTGAAAATTTGATGAGCATTTTGGAGGATCTGGAGGCAAAGGATCTTCAGTACTCCAAGTTTGGCTTTCATTATAAGCTATGCCCCTGGAGTGATGACGATGCAACGGACGGACCTGACACATGCCTGTGTCATACCCTACCAAATAAGATAGCAGAAGCTATAGACCTAATGTTAAAGTACTATAACTTAAGTAAAACGAGGGGGAACGTTGTGAGTTGCTGCGGACACCGCAACTCTACAGTTATACCCGATACTAAGTCAGTATGGCTCTCCTCCGGCAGACGCCGCTAATATTAAACGACACGACAAAGAGTGCGTGCGAGAGAGACAGAAAATCAGTCTGAGCGTGACGTCGGGCGCTGCGTAGCCACTGCAAATTGATTTGTTCCTTTTGGCTATAAAATCTATTCGACCTGATCCAGATTCAGCGATCTGATAGATATGGTCGCTATCTATGATTCTGCGTTTTTAGTTTTCTCGAATCTGCAATATTGTGGATGCAACAGATTTTCGTCCTTTGTGTGGGCGGAAGGGGGTGGGGCGAAATTTTGAGATATACGTTTTATAGTGAGATCTAACAGAAGTGCGGATACCAAATTTGGTTACTCTGGCCTTAATAGTCTCTGAGATTTATAAATATCCCCAGATTTTCATCCTTTGAGGGGGCGGAAGGGGGTGTGGCGAAATTTTGAAACAAACTCGTCTCGGTCCGATATATTAGGAGTGTGGATACCAAATTTGGATGCACTAGCTTTTATAGTCTCTGAGATCTAGGCGCTAATGTTTTACTCTAAGCAAAGCCGCCTATGCTACGTGTGTGTTAGAGAGAGACAGGGCGAGAAAAAATGAAATTGTTTTCTTGATGCTGGGTATAATAATAATACGATCCAATTGAGATTCCGCAGTCTAATAACTAATAACTTCCTCAACCTCAATAACTGTTCTTTCTCTCTCGCTCTTTCAACTTTCTGAGCAATAGCTCTCTCTGTCTAGTAGCTCTCGCTATAACCGCTCTCCACTCTGCTCTCTTTTCTTTTCTTACCAATTCCGCTTTGAGCGTTGTCTGGCACATTGGTCTGATACCAATTTGTTTTGGAAATTTTTAATTTTTTTGATTTTAATAAAATATTTGAATAATAAAAATAAAATGGAATTCGCTGTGGTCTGCGCCAAAAAAAACCTGCAAGAAGCAGATCACTCACGATCAGCCAAATGTCCCCTGCTGGCTCTGC